>NC_092156.1:1677500-1752500 GCF_045791955.1 Oncorhynchus clarkii lewisi
ATTCAAGGCACCATCAGTAGACTATATTTTCTATTTTAGCAAAAGTGGGCTAAATTTACTTCAAAGAAAAAACAATAATAGCAATTTTCTATCATCCACTCAACTGAAATATTTTTAAAATATAATTGGATTGAAATACAAAAAAATAAAGTGCAAAAATCTATTAATCAAAAACAACACTTTGTTTAAGGAGAAGTAACATGCAGTGAAAACAAATATTAAATTTTAACTTTTAAACTTGAACTGAGTAAAAACTCTAAATATGTGATTGCACAGTAATGTTCACTTGTTTGAGGTTGAGGGTGATACTTGGTGGTGTCCCATCTTTTCCACAAGTTCATCAATGTTCGGGGTAAGGCTCTGAGCTGAAGAAATCCTCAGAATTGAGTGGAGGTGTTCAGCAGTAAGTCGACTTCTGTGTGATGTTTTGTTCAGGTTCATCAAAGAAAACAGTTGTTCACACAGGTATGTGCTGCCAAACATAGACAACGTTTGAGCAGCCTGGATGCGCAGCTGGGGCATTGTGCCGGGGAGGAAACGGGCGAACTCCGCAGCACCCACTGCCGCATATTTTGCCCTCAGTGCATCATTGCATTGGAGGTCAATCAACTCCATTTGGAGGTTTGGTGGTGAGCTTTCCACGTCAACAGCAAATGGGTTACCGAGCAGTTCCAACCTGCTTTTTTGTGCTTCAAAGTCAGCAAATCGGCGTCGAAAGTCAGCGGCAAGCATACCTATTTTATCAGCCAACTGTGTGCTCGGGAACGCACTGGTAGAGAGCTTCTCTTTCATGGTCTGGCAGCTGGGAAAGTGGCTCAAATTTTCTTTCCGCATCTGCGTCTCCCACAGAGTCAGTTTGGTTTTAAATGCCTTCACTGTACTGTACATATCAGAGATGACACGATCCCGACCCTGCAGCTGCAAGTTTATTGCATTCAGATGACTCGTAATGTCACACAGAAAAGCCATTTCACACAGAAACATTTCGTCTCGGAGTTGTGTTGTGTCTTTCCCTTTGCTGTCCAAGAACAGACAAATCTCCTCACGAAGCTCGAAACATCTTTGAAGCACCTTTCCCTGGCTTAGCCATCGCACCTCTGTGTGATAAGGCAAATCACCATGCTCCGTTTCTAACTCCGTCAGAAATGCCTTGAACTGGCGGTGATTCAAACCTTTGGCTCTGATAAAGTTAACTGTGCGCGTGATGATGCTCATTACATGCTCCATTTTCAAGGCTTTACCGCACAACGCTTCCTGGTGTATGATACAATGATAAGCTGTCAGCTCACCTGTCGCGTTTTCCTCTTGCATCTTTTCCCGTATCTTCGCCACCAGTCCGCTCCTGTGTCCACACATCGCAGGTGCTCCGTCGGTTGTCAAACCCACGAGTTTTTCCCAAGGCAGCTCCATCTCATTTACACATCTTGACACCTCTTCATACAAATCATGCCCCGTAGTTGTGCCATGCATAGGACGTAAAGCCAAAAACTCCTCTGTCACGCTTAGGTTGGAGTCCACTCCGCGGATGAAAATTGACAACTGGGCAATGTCAGAAATGTCGGTGCTCTCATCCACAGCCAAGGAATATGCAATAAAATCTTTTCCCTTTTTCACAAGCTGCTCTTTTAGATTGATGGACAACTGGTCTACTCTCTCGGCAATGGTGTTTCTGCTCAGACTCACATTTAAAAAGAGTTGCCTTTTTTCTGGGCAAACTTCGTCACAAACTTTAATCATGCAGTTTTTGATGAAATCCCCCTCCGTAAATGGCCGGGCTGATTTAGCGATCTCTTCTGCCAAAATAAAACTGGCCTTGACAGTTGCGTCCGCGTGTGTGTCCGCGTGTTTCGTTTCATAATGTCGTCTCAGATTATACTCTTTCAGTACCGCCACACTTTCTCCACACAGAAGACACACAGGTTTTCCAGCTACCTTCGTGAACATATACTCCGACTCCCACCTTGTTTGAAACCCCCGGTTCTCAGTATCCACCTTCCGTTTTGCCATTTTTGATGGGTATCTGAAAGTTAATTTTACTGTGATGCTGACGACTGCTGTGCCAATAAATATTGAAATGAAGCAGCCTACTGCTCGGTGCGTCACCTTTGCATTGTGGGAAATGTAGTATTGGTGCGTGTAAAAGATCTGCGGGCTGCCGGCTTGCTGCGGGCCGGTTCTAATAATAAATCAAGATCATCCCAGGGGCCGTAAAAAACCTTCTTGCGGGCCGGATGTGGCCCGCGGGCCTTGACTCTGACATATGTGGTCTACACCATCACAATAAATGCATGTAATATAGTCTACCTACACCTTCACAATAAATCCATGTAATATAGTCTACACCATCACAATAAATCCATGTAATATAGTCTACACCATCACAATAAATGCATGTAATATAGTCTACCTACACCTTCACAATAAATCCATGTAATATAGTCTACACCATCACAATAAATCCATGTAATATAGTCTACACCATCACAATAAATCCATGTAATATAGTTTACACCATCACAATAAATCCATGTAATATAGTCTACCTACACCATCACAATAAATGCATGTAATATAGTCTACCTACACCATCACAATAAATCCATGTAATATAGTCTACACCATCACAATAAATCCATGTAATATAGTCTACCTACACCTTCACAATAAATCCATGTAATATAGTCTACCTACACCATCACAATAAATCCATGTAATATAGTCTACACCATCACAATAAATCCATGTAATATAGTCTACACCTTCACAATAAATCCATGTAATATAGTCTACACCATCACAATAAATCCATGTAATAGTCTACACCATCACAATAAATCCATGTAATAGTCTACACCAGGGGTGTCAAAGTCAAATGGACGGAGGGCCAAATAAAAAAATCAGCTACAAGACGAGGGCCGGACTGTTCGAATGTTCATTGAAAAATTTTTAAATGACGCATATAGTCTAGTGAACCTAATTGAACCTACTGAAAACCTAACAAATATATTACAATATGATCAGATAAATAAAGCAATATTTTCTTATGGCTCTGTCAGTAATCTTTAATTTTCAACAGACACAAAAGACAAATTTCCTTTATATAAATATCCCCATAACATGAACATTAAATGAAAGAAACCGGTATTCAAGGCACCATCAGTAGACTATATTTTCTATTTTAGCAAAAGTGGGCTAAATTTACTTCAAAGAAAAAACAATAATAGCAATTTTCTATCATCCACTCAACTGAAATATTTTTAAAATATAATTGGATTGAAATACAAAAAAATAAAGTGCAAAAATCTATTAATCAAAAACAACACTTTGTTTAAGGAGAAGTAACATGCAGTGAAAACAAATATTAAATTTTAACTTTTAAACTTGAACTGAGTAAAAACTCTAAATATGTGATTGCACAGTAATGTTCACTTGTTTGAGGTTGAGGGTGATACTTGGTGGTGTCCCATCTTTTCCACAAGTTCATCAATGTTCGGGGTAAGGCTCTGAGCTGAAGAAATCCTCAGAATTGAGTGGAGGTGTTCAGCAGTAAGTCGACTTCTGTGTGATGTTTTGTTCAGGTTCATCAAAGAAAACAGTTGTTCACACAGGTATGTGCTGCCAAACATAGACAACGTTTGAGCAGCCTGGATGCGCAGCTGGGGCATTGTGCCGGGGAGGAAACGGGCGAACTCCGCAGCACCCACTGCCGCATATTTTGCCCTCAGTGCATCATTGCATTGGAGGTCAATCAACTCCATTTGGAGGTTTGGTGGTGAGCTTTCCACAGCAAATGGGTTACCGAGCAGTTCCAACCTGCTTTTTTGTGCTTCAAAGTCAGCAAATCGGCGTCGAAAGTCAGCGGCAAGCATACCTATTTTATCAGCCAACTGTGTGCTCGGGAACGCACTGGTAGAGAGCTTCTCTTTCATGGTCTGGCAGCTGGGAAAGTGGCTCAAATTTTCTTTCCGCATCTGCGTCTCCCACAGAGTCAGTTTGGTTTTAAATGCCTTCACTGTACTGTACATATCAGAGATGACACGATCCCGACCCTGCAGCTGCAAGTTTATTGCATTCAGATGACTCGTAATGTCACACAGAAAAGCCATTTCACACAGAAACATTTCGTCTCGGAGTTGTGTTGTGTCTTTCCCTTTGCTGTCCAAGAACAGACAAATCTCCTCACGAAGCTCGAAACATCTTTGAAGCACCTTTCCCTGGCTTAGCCATCGCACCTCTGTGTGATAAGGCAAATCACCATGCTCCGTTTCTAACTCCGTCAGAAATGCCTTGAACTGGCGGTGATTCAAACCTTTGGCTCTGATAAAGTTAACTGTGCGCGTGATGATGCTCATTACATGCTCCATTTTCAAGGCTTTACCGCACAACGCTTCCTGGTGTATGATACAATGATAAGCTGTCAGCTCACCTGTCGCGTTTTCCTCTTGCATCTTTTCCCGTATCTTCGCCACCAGTCCGCTCCTGTGTCCACACATCGCAGGTGCTCCGTCGGTTGTCAAACCCACGAGTTTTTCCCAAGGCAGCTCCATCTCATTTACACATCTTGACACCTCTTCATACAAATCATGCCCCGTAGTTGTGCCATGCATAGGACGTAAAGCCAAAAACTCCTCTGTCACGCTTAGGTTGGAGTCCACTCCGCGGATGAAAATTGACAACTGGGCAATGTCAGAAATGTCGGTGCTCTCATCCACAGCCAAGGAATATGCAATAAAATCTTTTCCCTTTTTCACAAGCTGCTCTTTTAGATTGATGGACAACTGGTCTACTCTCTCGGCAATGGTGTTTCTGCTCAGACTCACATTTAAAAAGAGTTGCCTTTTTTCTGGGCAAACTTCGTCACAAACTTTAATCATGCAGTTTTTGATGAAATCCCCCTCCGTAAATGGCCGGGCTGATTTAGCGATCTCTTCTGCCAAAATAAAACTGGCCTTGACAGCAGCCTGGCCTTGTGATTTGGCTTTTTTGAACAGAGCCTGTCGAGATTTGAGGCCTCGTTTTAATTCCTCTGCCTTTTGTAGCCTTTGTTCCATGTCCATATTCTTGTTTTTGTCCGCGTGTTTCGTTTCATAATGTCGTCTCAGATTATACTCTTTCAGTACCGCCACACTTTCTCCACACAGAAGACACACAGGTTTTCCAGCTACCTTCGTGAACATATACTCCGACTCCCACCTTGTTTGAAACCCCCGGTTCTCAGTATCCACCTTCCGTTTTGCCATTTTTGATGGGTATCTGAAAGTTAATTTTACTGTGATGCTGACGACTGCTGTGCCAATAAATATTGAAATGAAGCAGCCTACTGCTCGGTGCGTCACCTTTGCATTGTGGGAAATGTAGTATTGGTGCGTGTAAAAGATCTGCGGGCTGCCGGCTTGCTGCGGGCCGGTTCTAATAATAAATCAAGATCATCCCAGGGGCCGTAAAAAACCTTCTTGCGGGCCGGATGTGGCCCGCGGGCCTTGACTCTGACATATGTGGTCTACACCATCACAATAAATACATGTAATATAGTCTCCCTACACCATCACAATAAATGCATGTAATATGGTCTACCTACACCATCACAATAAATCCATGTAATATAGTCTACACCATCACAATAAATCCATGTAATATAGTCTACCTACACCATCACAATAAATCCATGTAATATAGTCTACACCATCACAATAAATCCATGTAATATAGCCTACCTACACCATCACAATAAATCCATGTAATATAGTCTACACCATCACAATAAATCCATGTAATATAGTCTACCTACACCATCACAATAAATCCATGTAATATAGTCTACACCATCACAATAAATCCATGTAATATAGTCTACACCATCACAATAAATGCATGTAATATAGTCTACACCATCACAATAAATCCACGTAATATAGTCTACCTACACCATCACAATAAATCCATGTAATATAGTCTACACCATCACAATAAATCCATGTAATATGGTCTACCTACACCATCACAATAAATCCATGTAATATAGTCTACACCATCACAATAAATCCATGTAATATAGTCTACACCATCACAATAAATCCATGTAATATAGTCTACCTACACCATCACAATAAATCCATGTAATATAGTCTACACCATCACAATAAATCCATGTAATATAGCCTACCTACACCATCACAATAAATCCATGTAATATAGTCTACACCATCACAATAAATGCATGTAATATGGTCTACCTACACCATCACAATAAATCCATGTAATATAGTCTACACCATCACAATAAATCCATGTAATATAGTCTACACCATCACAATAAATGCATGTAATATAGTCTACACCATCACAATAAATCCACGTAATATAGTCTACACCATCACAATAAATCCATGTAATATGGTCTACCTACACCATCACAATAAATCCATGTAATATAGTCTACACCATCACAATAAATCCATGTAATATAGTCTACCTACACCATCACAATAAATCCATGTAATATAGTCTACACCATCACAATAAATCCATGTAATATAGCCTACCTACACCATCACAATAAATCCATGTAATATAGTCTACACCATCACAATAAATCCATGTAATATAGTCTACCTACACCATCACAATAAATCCATGTAATATAGTCTACACCATCACAATAAATCCATGTAATATAGTCTACACCATCACAATAAATGCATGTAATATAGTCTACACCATCACAATAAATCCACGTAATATAGTCTACCTACACCATCACAATAAATCCATGTAATATAGTCTACACCATCACAATAAATCCATGTAATATGGTCTACCTACACCATCACAATAAATCCATGTAATATAGTCTACACCATCACAATAAATCCATGTAATATAGTCTACACCATCACAATAAATCCATGTAATATAGTCTACCTACACCATCACAATAAATCCATGTAATATAGTCTACACCATCACAATAAATCCATGTAATATAGCCTACCTACACCATCACAATAAATCCATGTAATATAGTCTACACCATCACAATAAATGCATGTAATATGGTCTACCTACACCATCACAATAAATCCATGTAATATAGTCTACACCATCACAATAAATCCATGTAATATAGTCTACACCATCACAATAAATGCATGTAATATAGTCTACACCATCACAATAAATCCACGTAATATAGTCTACACCATCACAATAAATCCATGTAATATGGTCTACCTACACCATCACAATAAATCCATGTAATATAGTCTACACCATCACAATAAATCCATGTAATATAGTCTACCTACACCATCACAATAAATCCATGTAATATAGTCTACACCATCACAATAAATCCATGTAATATAGTCTACCTACACCTTCACAATAAATCCATGTAATATAGTCTACACCATCACAATAAATCCATGTAATATAGTCTACCTACACCATCACAATAAATCCATGTAATATAGTCTACACCATCACAATAAATCCATGTAATATAGCCTACACCATCACAATAAATCCATGTAATATAGTCTACACCTTCACAATAAATCCATGTAATATATTCTACACCATCACAATAAATCCATTATTTGTTTTAGACAGGTCTAAAGAAACATGATACAAAGAAAATGTCGTCTATTTCAGAAGAACAGAACACTCTGAGTTGTCCTTATGTTAGGTCCTGATCTGGGGTGGCAGGTAACCTAGTGGTTAGAGCGTTGGGTCAGAAAACCAAAAGGTTGCTAGATCGACTCTGTCTGTCGTTCTGCCCCTGAACAAGGCAGTTAACCCACTGTTCCCCGGTAGGCCATCATTGTAAATAATAATTTGTTCTTAACTGACTTGCCTTATTTAATAATAAAATAGAAATGGCTGCACTAGTTCTATTACAAGATTGGCTTAGAATTCCTTGGTATCATGGGACTCCTGAGTGGTCTCTGCAGTCTAAGGCACTGGATCTCTGTGCAAGAGGGGTCACTGCAGTCCCTGGTTCAAATCCAGGTGGCATCACATCCGGTCGTGACTGGGAGTCCCATAGGGCTGCGCACAAATGGTCCGGGGTAGGCCGTCATTGAAAATAAAATGTTGTTCTTATCTGACTTGCCTAGTTAAATAAAGATAAAATAAAAAATAGATTTTATATTATTTTACAGTATAAAGAATACAATTGAACAGAGTCGACTCCGGGATGCTGGCCTTCTAGGCAGAGTTCCTCTGTCCAGTCTCAACGTCAACAGTGAAGAGGCGACTCCGGGATGCTGGCCTTCTAGGCAGAGTTCCTCTGTCCAGTGTCTGTGTTCTTTTGCCCATCTTAATCTTTTATTTTTATTGGCCAGTCTGAGATATGGCTTTTTCTTTGCAACCCTGTCTAGAAGGCCAGCATCCCGGTGTCGCCTCTTCACTGTTGACGTTAAGACTGGTGTGCTTTTCTTTCAAAAACAAGGACATTTCTAAGTGATCCCAAACTTTTGAATGGTTGAATATTCTAAGGCTGCATGGTGCGACTTTAATTATGATTCGAATTAAGTTGTATGAAAGACATTTTCTTGCGTCACGCTGTACACACTTCATCAGTCTCCCATTCAAATTTGACAAGCACTTGATAATATTCTCACCACGCTTCAAATTTCCCTGCGGCATCCCCCTCGTGTGGCCATAATGCCCCCTAAAAAAAATCCATGCCTTTTGCCCTTGGGCTGAATATAATCATTATAATTCCCTTCTCCCTGATGCCAATCGCTTTATTCCAAAGCACTTTTCACTAACATGGCTCTCTCAGATATCTCAATTAGTTTTAGCCAATGCTTGTCACGTGATCGGTTTCTTCTCACAGGCATCTCAGCTAAGAAGTCGGATACAAGTGAAGACAGACACATTGGGGACGCAACTGGGCACATCCCTCGTATCCAATTCCGATGTGCATGTTGAAGATATTGAAAGAACTGTCCACATTTACTTATCATCAGCCAACAAGATGAGTAGGACTAACGAACAGAAAAAGCACTAGCTTATGTCAATCTACTATCCCCCCATTGTACAAAAGTTGACCTATTCTATTGGTCAATTTGTACTTCTGCGCAAAAAAGAAATATTACAAAATACTCTGACAGCTGTGGGATGCGATAGAGCCCACATTAATACAACCAACTAACATCAACATGTAAATGAGGTTGATGCAACAGATCAGAAAGACTATTAGGCTATTTCTTCACATTATAAGGGGTGGTCTCTGTCTACCGGGGTGGTCTCTGTCTACCGGGGTGGTCTCTGTCTACCGGGGTGGTCTCTGCCTACGGGGTGGTCTCTGTGTACCGGGGTGGTCTCTGTGTACCGGGGTGGTCTCTGTCTACCGGGGTGGGCTCTGTCTACCGGGGTGGTCTCTGTCTACCGGGGTGGTCTCTGTCTATGGGGGTGGTCTCTGTGTACCGGGGTGGTCTCTGTCTACCGGGGTGGTCTCTGTCTACCGGGGTGGTCTCTGTCTACTGGGGTGGTCTCTGTCTATGGGGGTGGTCTCTGTGTACCGGGGTGGTCTCTGTGTACCGGGGTGGTCTCTGTCTACCGGGGTGGGCTCTGTCTACCGGGGTGGTCTCTGCCTACGGGGTGGTCTCTGTCTACCGGGGTGGTCTCTGTCTATGGGGGTGGTCTCTGTGTACCGGGGTGGTCTCTGTCTACCGGGGTGGTCTCTGTCTACCGGGGTGGTCTCTGCCTACCGGGGTGGTCTCTGCCTACGGGATGGTCTCTGTCTACCGGGGTGGGCTCTGTCTACCGGGGTGGTCTCTGCCTACGGGGTGGTCTCTGTCTACCGGGGTGGTCTCTGTCTATGGGGGTGGTCTCTGTGTACCGGGGTGGTCTCTGTGTACCGGGGTGGTCTCTGTCTACCGGGGTGGTCTCTGTCTACCGGGGTGGTCTCTGCCTACCGGGGTGGTCTCTGCCTACGGGATGGTCTCTGTCTACCGGGGTGGTCTCTGTCTATGGGGGTGGTCTCTGTGTACCGGGGTGGTCTCTGTCTACCGGGGTGGTCTCTGTCTACCGGGGTGGTCTCTGCCTACCGGGGTGGTCTCTGCCTACGGGGTGGTCTCTGTCTACCGGGGTGGTCTCTGCCTATGGGGTGGTCTCTGTCTACCGGGGTGGTCTCTGTCTACCGGGGTGGTCTCTGTCTATGGGGGTGGTCTCTGTGTACCGGGGTGGTCTCTGTCTACCGGGGTGGTCTCTGTCTACCGGGGTGGTCTCTGTCTACTGGGGTGGTCTCTGTCTACCGGGGTGGTCTCTGCCTATGGGGTGGTCTCTGTCTACCGGGGTGGTCTCTGTCTACCGGGGTGGTCTCTGCCTATGGGGTGGTCTCTGTCTACCGGGGTGGTCTCTGTCTACCGGGGTGGTCTCTGTCTACCGGGGTGGTCTCTGTCTATGGGGGTGGTCTCTGTGTACCGGGGTGGTCTCTGTGTACCGGGGTGGTCTCTGTCTACCGGGGTGGTCTCTGTCTACCGGGGTGGTCTCTGTCTATGGGGGTGGTCTCTTTTGTGGTCTCTGTTTACCGGGGTGGTCTCTGTGTACCGGGGTGGTCTCTGTCTACCGGGGTGGTCTCTGTCTACCGGGGTGGTCTCTGTCTACCGGGGTGGTCTCTGCCTACGGGGTGGTCTCTGCCTATGGGGTGGTCTCTGTCTACCGGGGTGGTCTCTGTCTACCGGGGTGGTCTCTGTGTACCGGGGTGGTCTCTGTGTACCGGGGTGGTCTCTGTGTACCGGGGTGGTCTCTGTCTACCGGGGTGGTCTCTGTCTACTGGGGTGGTCTCTGTCTATGGTGGTGGTCTCTGTGTACCGGGGTGGTCTCTGTGTACCGGGGTGGTCTCTGTCTACCGGGGTGGGCTCTGTCTACTGGGGTGGGCTCTGTCTACTGGGGTGGGTCTCTGTCTCCCGGGGGTGGGCTCTGTCTCCCGGGGTGGGCTCTGTCTCCCGGGGTGGGCTCTGTCTCCCGGGGTGGTCTCTGTCTACTGGGGTGGTCTCTGTCTACCGGGGTGGTCTCTGTCTACCGGGGTGGTCTCTGTCTACCGGGGTGGTCTCTGTCTACTGGGCGGTCTCTGTCTATGGGGGTAGACTCTGTCTACTAGGGTGGTCTTAGTCTATGGGGGTAGACTCTCTACTAGGGTGGTCTCTTTCTACTGTGGGTGGTCTCTGTGGCCAATAGAAACCTCTAACTAGACCAGGATTTGATCAGATCTGGCAACCACTACAAAGACAAGCCTCTTCCCTTCCTCTCTAAATCCCCCTCCGCCCTTCTCTCTCTGCCCTCCAGGCCTAGCACTGCTATGAAGAAAGATGAGAGGAGAGTGGGAAGTGAGGAAGAGGAGATGAGGAAGAGGAGATGAAGACATGAGGTGGAAGAGGAAATGAGGAAAGGGAGACGAGGAGGAGGAGAAGAAGAAGAGGAGATGCAAGGATGATGAGGAAGATCATATGAGGAAGAGGAATAGGAGATGAGGAAGAGGAGATGAGGAAGATGACAGAAGGGAGAGCAGATGAGGAGATGAGGAAGAGGAGATGAGGAAGAGGAGATGAGGAAGATGACAGAAGGGAGAGGAGATGAGGAAGAGGAGATGAGGAGATGAGGAAGAGGAGACGAGGAGAGGAGATGAACAAGAGGACAGAAGGGAGAGGAGATGAGGAAGAGGAGGAGAGGAGGAAGAGGAAAGAGAAAGGGGAGTACGACAGTATTAATACAGTATGTGAATGCTGGGAGTAGGGTGAAGGCAGGTTAACATGTACACTACTGTCAAAGGTTTTACAACACCTGCTTCTTCAAGGGTTTTTCTTTAGTTTGACTATTTTCTACATTGTAGAATAATTTTAAAAACATCAAAACTATGAAATAACACAAATTGAATTATGTGGTAACCAAAAAAGTGTTAAACAAAAGAAAATATATTTCATATTTGAGATTCTTCAAAGTAGCCACCCTTTGCCTTGATGACAGCTTTGCACACTCTTGGCATTCTCTCAACCACCTTCATGAAGTAGTCACCTGGAATGCATTTCAATTAACAGCTGTGCCTTGTTAAAAGTTAATTTGTGGACTTTCTTTCCTTCTTAATGCATTTGAGCCAATCAGTTGGCAAGAACAGCTCAGATAGGTGGATGGTCTCCTGACATCCTTAGTACCTTCAAAAACAAAACATTTTGACTTCTATGTCAAGTGATCTCCCTGTTTAAGACTTTATGTGAGTCTTTCCTTCCCCTGCACAGCCTCCACTTAGAAACGTATACATATAGGTCTATATTGAACACTGTCTGTCTGTCTGTCTGTCTGTCTGTCTGTCTGTCTGTCTGTCTGTCTGTCTGTCTGTCTGTCTGTCTGTCTGTAACAATACATATAGGTCTATATTGAACTCTGTCTGTCTGTCTGTCTGTCTGTCTGTCTGTAACAATACATATAGGTCTATATTGAACTCTGTCTGTCTGTAACAATACATATAGGTCTATATTGAACACGGTCTGTCTGTCTGTCTGTCTGTCTGTCTGTCTGTCTGTCTGTCTGTCTGTCTGTCTGTCTGTCTGTAACAATACATATAGGTCTATATTGAACTCTGTCTGTCTGTCTGTCTGTAACAATACTTATAGGTCTATATTGAACACTGTCTGCCTGCCTGTCTCCCTGCCTGTCTGTCTCCCTGCCTGTCTGTCTCCCTGCCAGTCTGTATCCCTGCCTGTCTGTCTCCCTGCCAGACACTGTCAGTGTCTGTCTGTAACAATGGTATCACTAGCTAGCAGTAACAATATGTTGTCACTCCATTGTAGTACTAAACAAACCCTTTGTTGTCTGCCTATCCCACCCAGCACCTCTCCCATCACCTCTCACAGCTCCTCTCACATCACATCTCCCAGCTCCTCTCCCAGCACCTCTCCCAGCTCCTCTCCCATCATCTATCCCATCACCTCTCCCAGCTCCTCTCCCATCATCTCTCACAGCTCCTCTCCCATCACCTCTCCCAGCTCCTCTCCCATGACCTCTCCCAGCTCCTTTCCCAGTACCTCTCTCAGCGCCTCTCCCAGCACCTCTCCTAGCACCTCTCCCATCACCTCTCCCATCAACTCTCCCAGCACCTCTCCTAGCACCTCTCCCATCACCTCTCCCATCAACTCTCCTAGCACCTCTCCCAGCCCCTCTCCCAGCCCCTCTCCCATCACCTCTCCCATCACCTCTCCCACCTCGTCTCCCAGCTCCTCTCCCAGCTCCTCTCCCACCCACCACCTCTCCCAGCTCCTCTCCCATCACCTCTCCCATCAACTCTCCCAGCTCCTCTCCCATCACCTCTCCCATCACCTCTCCCAGCCCCTCTCCCAGCCCTTCTCCCATCACCTCTCCCATCACCTCTCCCAGCTCCTATCCCAGCTCCTCTCCCATCACCTCTCCCACCTCCTCTCCCAGCTCCTCTCCCATCACCTCTCCCACCACCTCTCCCACCACCTCTCCCACCACCTCTCCCAGCTCCTCTCCCATCACCTCTCCCATCACCTCTCCCATCACCTCTCCCATCACCTCTCCCATCACCTCTCCCAGCTCCTCTCCCATGACCTCTCCCAGCTCCTTTCCCAGTACCTCTCTCAGCGCTACTCCCAGCACCTCTCCCAGCTACTTTCCCAGCACCTCTCACAGCTTCTCTCCCATCACCTCTCCCATCACCTCTCCCAGCTCCTCTTCCATGACCTCTCCCAGCTCCTCTCCCAGCCCCTCTCCCAGCTCCTATCCCAGCCCCTTTCCCAGCTCCTCTCCCAGCCCCTCACCCAGCCCCTCTCCCAGCCCCTCTCCCACCTCCTCTCCCAGCCCCTCTCCCATCACCTCTCCCAGCTCCTCTCCCATCATCTATCCCATCACCTCTCCCAGCTCCTCTCCCATCATCTCTCACAGCTCCTCTCCCATCACCTCTCCCAGCTCCTCTCCCATGACCTCTCCCAGCTCCTTTCCCAGTACCTCTCTCAGCGCCTCTCCCAGCACCTCTCCTAGCACCTCTCCCATCACCTCTCCCATCAACTCTCCCAGCACCTCTCCTAGCACCTCTCCCATCACCTCTCCCATCAACTCTCCTAGCACCTCTCCCAGCCCCTCTCCCATCACCTCTCCCATCACCTCTCCCATCACCTCTCCCACCTCGTCTCCCAGCTCCTCTCCCAGCTCCTCTCCCACCCACCACCTCTCCCAGCTCCTCTCCCATCACCTCTCCCATCAACTCTCCCAGCTCCTCTCCCATCACCTCTCCCATCACCTCTCCCAGCCCCTCTCCCAGCCCTTCTCCCATCACCTCTCCCATCACCTCTCCCAGCTCCTATCCCAGCTCCTCTCCCATCACCTCTCCCACCTCCTCTCCCAGCTCCTCTCCCATCACCTCTCCCACCACCTCTCCCACCACCTCTCCCACCACCTCTCCCAGCTCCTCTCCCATCACCTCTCCCATCACCTCTCCCATCACCTCTCCCATCACCTCTCCCATCACCTCTCCCATCACCTCTCCCAGCTCCTCTCCCATGACCTCTCCCAGCTCCTTTCCCAGTACCTCTCTCAGCGCTACTCCCAGCACCTCTCCCAGCTACTTTCCCAGCACCTCTCACAGCTTCTCTCCCATCACCTCTCCCATCACCTCTCCCAGCTCCTCTTCCATGACCTCTCCCAGCTCCTCTCCCAGCCCCTCTCCCAGCTCCTATCCCAGCCCCTTTCCCAGCTCCTCTCCCAGCCCCTCACCCAGCCCCTCTCCCAGCCCCTCTCCCACCTCCTCTCCCAGCCCCTCTCCCATCACCTCTCCCAGCTCCTCTCCCATCACCTCTCCCAGCTCCTCTCCCATCACCTCTCCCAGCTCCTCTCCCATCACCTCTTTAGACCCATCCACTTCAAACAGACATGAAACATTGATAGTAGAGGAAGCCTGTGTGTGTGTGTCCGTGTGTGTGTGTGTGTGTGTGTGTGTGTGTGTGTTTGTGTTGATGAGAGCAGATGTGACATGTTGTTCAGATGCCCTACTTCTGACCTGACTATGAATAAAACATGAAGAGAGGTGAGGAAGAGAGGAGGTGAAGAGAGGAGGAGGAGAGGAAGAGAGGAGGAGGAGAGGAAGAGAGGAGGAGGAGAAGAATAGAGGAGTAGGAGAGGAGTAGAGGATAAAGGGGGTGGAGAAAAGGAGAGGATCCCACCTCCTCACCCCATACTCCACCCTCCTTACCCCTCCTCCCCCTCCTCCCCCATCACTAATGTACTAATGGACCTAAATTGGTTTAATCTTTCACGTCAGATTGTTACAGACAGATGTTGTCTTGCTCTCTCTCTCTCTGTATGTATGTGTGTGTGTGTGTGTGTTTTGGCAGAGAGCTAAGGCTGTTGAGCTGAGTGTGCACCTAGACACTTTAACCTGATATACTGAGACAGAGGGAGAGGGGGGGAGAGAGAGAGAGGGAGAGGAAGAGAGGTGGGGGGATAGGGAGAGAGGTGGGGGGAGGGGGAGAGGGAGAGGGAGAGAGGTGGGGGGAGAGGGAAAGGGAGAAGGAGAGAGGTAGGGATAGAGAGGGAGAGAGAGAGAGGGAGAGTTTAACACTCTATATTGTGAAAGTGGAAGATTGTATATAGTTTTTTGAACAAAAAGTTGTATAAAAGTATATATTTTTATTTCACCTTTATTTAACCAGGTAGGCAAGTTGAGAACAAGTTCTTATTTACAACTGTGACCTGACCAAGATAAAGCAAAGCAATTCGACACAAACAACAACACAGAGTTACACATGGAGTAAAACAAACATACAGTCAATACTACAATAGAAAAGTCTATATTCAGTGTGTGCAAATAAGGTAAGATAAGGGAGTTAAGGCAGTAAATAGGCCGTAGTGGCTAAATAATTACAATATAGCAATTAAACACTGGAATGGTAGATGTGAAGAAGATTAATGTGCAAGTAGAGATACTGGGGTGCAAAGGAGCAAAATAAATAAATAAATACAGTATGGGGGTGAGGTAGTTGGACTATTTATAGATGGGCAGGTGCAATAATCTGTGAGCTGCTCTGACAGCTGGTGCTTAAAGTTAGTGAGTGAGATATGAGTCTCCAGCTTCAGAGATTTTTTGCCAAAGGAAGGATTGGCTTTGGGGATGACCAATGAGATATACCTGCTGGAGTGTGTGCTACGAGTGGGTGCTGCTATGGTGACCAGTGAGCTGAGACAAGGTGGGGCTTTACCTAGCAAAGACTTATAGATGACCTGGAGCCAGTGGGTTTGGTGACGAGTATGAAGCGCAGGCCAGCCAACTAGAGCATACAGGTTGCAGTGATGGGTCGTATATGGGGCTTTGGTGACAAAACGGATGGCACTGTGATAGACTGCATCCAGTTTGTTGAGTAGAGTGTTGTAGGCTATTTTGTAAATGACATCGCCGAAGTCGAGGATCGGTAGGATAGTCAGTTTTACGAGGGTATGTTTTGCAGCATGAGTGAAGAATGCTTTGTTGTGAAATAAGAAGCTGATTCTAGATGTAATTTTGGATTGGAGATGTTTAATGTGAGTCTGGACGGAGAGTTTTCAGTCTAACCAGGCACCTAGGTATTTGTAGTTGTCCACATATTCTAGGTCAGAACCGCCCAGAGTAGTGATGCTGGACGGGCGGGCAGGTGCAGGTAGCGATCGGTTGAAGAGCATGCATTTAGTTTTACTTGCATTTAAGAGCAGTTGGAGGCCACAGAAGGAGAGTTGTACGGCATTGAAGCTCATCTGGAGGTTAGTTAACACAGTGTCCAACGAAGGGCCAGAGGTATACAGAATGGTGTCGTCTGCGTAGAGGTGGATCAGAGACTTACCAACAGCAGGAGCGATATCATTGATGTATACAGAGAAAAGAGTCGGACCTGAGAATTTAACCCTGTGTCACCCCCATAGAGACTGCCAAAGGTCCAGACAACAGGCCCTCCGATTTGACACACTGAACTCTGTCTGAGAAGTAGTTAGTGAACCAGGCGAGGCAGGTATTTGAGAAACCAAGGCTGTTGAGTCTGCCGATAAGAATGTGGTGATTGACAGAGTCGAAAGCCTTGGCCAGGTCGATGAAGACGGCTGCACTGTAATGTCTCTTATCGATGGCGGTTAAGATATCGTTTAGTACCTTGAGCGTGGCTGAGGTGCACCCATGACCAGCTCTGAAACCAGATTGCATAGAGGAGAAGGCATCATCTACTGACGGGATGAGTTCAATATCCATCCAGGATACCCGGGCCAGGTCGATTAGAAAGGACTGCTCACTGAAGTGTTTTAGGGAGCGATTGACAGTGATGAGTGCTGGTTGTTTGACCACCGACCCATTACGGATGCAGGCGATGAGGCAGTGATCGCTGAGATCTTGGCTGAAAGCAGCAGAGGTGTATTTGGAGGACAAGTTGGTCAGTATGACATCTATGAGGGTGCCTGTGTTTATGGATTTGGGGTTGTACCTGGTGGGTTCATTGATCATTTGTGTGAGATTGAGGGCATCAAGCTTAGATTGTAGGATGGCCGGGGTGTTAAGCATGTTCCAGTTTAGGTCACCTAACAGCACAAGCTTTGAAGATGGATGGCAAGATGGGTGGCAATTAATTCACATATGGTGTCCAGGGCACAGCTGGGACAGATGGTGGTCTGTAGCAAGCGGCAACAGTAAGAGACCTGTTTCTGGAAAGATGGCTTTTTTTAAAGTGTTTGATTTGTTTGGGTACTGACCTGGGTAGTGAGACAGAATTCTGCTGGCTCTCTGCAGTAGATTGCCACACCGCCCCCTTTGGCAGTTCGATCTTGTCGGAAAATGTTATAGTTAGGGATGGAAATGTCAAGGTTTTTGTTGGACTTCCTAAGCCAGGATTCAGACAAAGCTAGAACATCCGGGTTGGCAGAGTGTGCTAAAGCAGTGAATAAAACAAACTTAGGGAGGAGGCTTCTAATGTTAACATGCATGAAACCAAGGCTATTACGGCTACAGACGTCATCAAAAGAGAGCGCCTGGGGAATAGGAGTGGAACTAGGCACTGCAGTGCCTGGATTCACCTCTACATCGCCAGAGGAACACAGGAGGAGTAGGATAAGAGAACGTCTAAAGGCTGTAAGAACTGGTCGCCTAGTGCGTTCAGAGCAGAGTGTAAAAGGAGCAGGTTTCTGGGCGTGAGAGAATAGATTCAAGGCATAATGAAATAATGAAAACAATAAGAAATAAGAAAGCACTCCCACACCATCACACCTCCTCCTCCATGCTTCACGGTGGGAACCACACATGCAGAGATAATCCGTTCACCTATTCTGCGTCTCACAAAGACACGGAGGTTGGAACCAGAAATCTCACATTTGGACTCATCAGACCAACGGACAGATTTCCACCGGTCTAATGTCCATTGTTTGTGTTTTTTGGCCAAAGCAAGTCTCATCTTCATATTTTTGTTCTTTAGTAGTGGTTTCTTTGCAGCAATTCAACCATGAAGGCCTTATTCACGCAGTCTCCTCTGAACAGTTGATGTTGAGATGTCTGTTGCTTGAACTGTGAAGCATTAATTTGGGCTACATTTTCAGGGGCTGGTAACTCTAATGAACTTGTCGTCTGTAGCAGAGGTAACTCTGGGTCTTCCTTTCCTGTGGCATTCCTCTGGTTTGATGAAACCAATATTAAACTATTTGACCTGAATGCCAAGCGTCACGTCTGGAGGAAACCTGGCACCATCCCTACAGTGAAGCATGGTGGTGGCAGCATATTGCTGCGGGGATGTTTTTCAGTGGCAGGGACTAGGAGACTAGTCAGGATCGAGGTAAAGATGAATGGAGCAAAGTACAGAGAGATCCTTGATGAAAACCTGCTTCAGGGCGCTCAGGACCTCAGGTTGGGGCGAAGGTGTATGTGCGTGTGTGAGATCTTGTGTAAGTGCATGTGTGTGTGTGTGTTTCCATGCGTCCATGTGTTTGTGTAGATTGCTGACTCAAATGGCTAACATCAGACATGCTGTGTTTGTCACACCCTGATCTATGGTCCCTGTTCTCTGTCCCTGGTGGTCCTCTATGGTCCCTGGTCTCTGTCCCTAGTGGTCCTCTATGGGCCCTGGTCTCTGTCCCTGGTCTCTGTCCCTTGTGGTCCTCTATTGGCCCTGGTCTCTGTCCCTAGTGGTCCTCTATGGTCCCTGGTCTCTGTCCCTGGTCTCTGTCCCTAGTGGTCCTCTATGGACACTGGTCTCTCCTCCCTCGTGGTCCTCTATGGTCCCTGGTCTCTATCCCTGGTCTCTGTCCCTGGTCTCTGTCCCTAGTGGTCCTCTATGGTCCCTGGTCTCTGTCCCTGGTCTCTGCCCCTAGTGGTCCTCTATGGTCCCTGGTCTCTGTCCCTGGTCTCTGTCCCTAGTGGTCCTCTAAGGGCCCTGGTCTCTGTCCCTGGTCTCTGTCCCTAGTGGTCCTCTATGGGCCCTGGTCTCTGTCCCTGGTCTCTGTCCCTCGTGGTCCTCTATGGGCCCTGGTCTCTGTCCCTGATCTCGGTCCCTTGTGGTCCTCTATGGTCCCTTGTCTCTGTCCCTAGTGGTCCTCTATGGTCCCTGGTCTCTGTCCCTGGTCTCTGTCCCTGGTCTCTGTCCCTGGTCTCTGTCCCTAGTGGTCCTCAATGGTCCCTGGTCTCTGTCCCTGGTCTCTGTCCCTAGTGGTCCTCTATGGTCCCTTGTCTCTGTCCCTAGTGGTCCTCTATGGTCCCTGGTCTCTGTCCCTGGTCTCTGTCCCTGGTCTCTGTCCCTAGTGGTCCTCAATGGTCCCTGGTCTCTGTCCCTGGTCTCTGTCCCTAGTGGTCCTCTATGGTCCCTGGTCTCTGTCCCTAGTGGTCCTCTATAGGCCCTGGTCGAAAGTGTCTGTAGTGATGATCAGTAGTGAGGGTCTGTTGTGAGGGTCTGTTGTGAGGGTCTATAGTGAGGGTCTGTAGTGATGGTTTGTTTTGAGGGTCTGTTGTGATGGTCTGTAGTGAGGGTTTGTAGTGATGGTCTGTAGTGATGGTCTGTAGTGATGGTTTGTTGTGAGGGTCTGTAGTGATGGGCTGTTGTAATGGTCTGTAGTGATAGTTTGTTTTGAGGGTCTGTTGTGATGGTCTGCAGTGATGGTCTGTAGTGATGGTCTGTTGCGAGGGTCTTAGTGATGGTCTAAATTGAGGGTCTGTAGTGATGGTTTGTTGTGAGGGTCTGTTGTGATGGTCTGTTGTGATGGTCTGTAGTGATGGTCTGTAGTGATGGTTTGTTGTGAGGGTCTGTAGTGATGGTCTGTTGTAATGGTCTGTAGTGATAGTTTGTTGTGATAGTTTGTTGTGATGGTCTGTAGTGATGGTCTACAGTGATGGTTTGTAGTGATGGTCTGTTGCGAGGGTCTGTAGTGATGGTCTGTAGTGATAGTTTGTAGTGATGGTCTGTAGTGAGGGTTTGTAGTGATGGTCTGTAGTGAGGGTTTGTAGTGATAGTCTGTAGTGAGGGTCTGTAGTGATGGTCTGTAGTGATGGTTTGTTGTTATGAATCATATTTCGAAAACAGGGCCCGGCATCTTAAGACTAAATTCATTGTTTGAACCTTCGTAGGAGCATCGTTACATCCGCTTCCTAAAACCAACTGGTAATATCATTGCACTTGAAAACACTCATAATATGACGCCTGCCTCAGACCACTAGTAGAACAGCTATGTGCTTCTTTTATTTTTGCCATTCTGCATCACTTTAAACAGAAGAGATCTCTGCTAAACATATAATGAAATTAAAATAGAGATGACTGCATTAAAAGGTAAACAGCCTATCGACAGTATAGACTATGGGTCTATATATTTGTATATGCAGTACATTCATGTTCATTCAATTTAGTTGATTTTCTTTCTATTTTGTCTGCTGTCAAATGTTTGCCTCAATATATTTATTTATTTAATTATTATATTGATCCATCATCTTGATATAGTGCATTATTGCGTTAGAATAAGCCTCCTTAATATTTGTAACAATGGGTATTATCTCTCTAGGATCTGATCTCTCATCAGTATTGTGGAATAATTGTAATGTTAAGGTCAGATTTGATTGGAGAAAGCTGAGCCGAGATCGTCACTGCTTTTCTTCCCCATCAGTATCGACACTATGCCTCAACGACGCACTTAATGAACATTCTCTCTGCGTGGTGTTTTATAAACCTTCTCTCTGCGTGGTGTTTTATAAACATTCTCTCTGCGTGGTGTTTTATAATCATTCTCTCTGCGTGGTGTTTTATAAACATTCTCTCTGCGTGGTGTTTAATCATTCTCTCTGCGTGGTGTTTTAATCATTCTCTCTGCTTGGTGTTTTAATCATTCTCTCTGCGTGGTGTTTTAATCATTCTCTCTGCGTGATGTTTTATAAACATTCTCTCTGCGTGGTGTTTTAAAAACATTCTCTCTGCGTGGTGTTTTATAAACATTCTCTCTGCGTGGTGTTTTAGAATCGTTCTCTCTGCGTGGTGTTTTATAAACATTCTCTCTGCGTGGTGTTTTATAAACATTCTCTCTGCGTGGTGTTTTATAATCATTCTCTCTGCGTGGTGTTTTAATCATTCTCTCTGCGTGGTGTTTTATAAACATTCTCTCTGCGTGGTGTTTTAGAATCATTCTCTCTGCGTGGTGTTTTAGAATCATTCTCTCTGCATGGTGTTTTATAAACATTCTCTCTGCGTGGTGTTTTAGAATCGTTCTCTCTGCGTGGTGTTTTATAAACATTCTCTCTGCGTGGTGTTTTAGAATCATTCTCTCTGCGTGGTGTTTTATAAACATTCTCTCTGCGTGGTGTTTTATAATCATTCTCTCTGCGTGGTGTTTTATAATCATTCTCTCTGCGTGGTGTTTTATAAACATTCTCTCTACGTGATGTTTTATAAAAGTTCTCTCTGCGTGGTGTTTTATAAACCTTCTCTCTGCGTGGTGTTTTAGAATCATTCTCTCTGCGTGGTGTTTTATAAACGTTCTCTCTGCGTGGTGTTTTATAAACATTCTCTATGCGTGGTGTTTTAGAATCGTTCTCTCTACGTGATGTTTTATAAAAGTTCTCTCTGCGTGATGTTTTATAAACCTTCTCTCTGCGTGGTGTTTTATAAACCTTCTCTCTGCGTGGTGTTTTAATCATTCTCTCTGCGTGGTGTTTTAAAAACATTCTCTCTGCGTGGTGTTTTAATCATTCTCTCTGCGTGGTGTTTTATAATCATTCTCTGCGTGGTGTTTTATAAACCTTCTCTCTGCGTGGTGTTTTAATCATTCTCTCTGCGTGGTGTTTTATAAACATTCTCTCTGCGTGGTGTTTTATAAACATTCTCTCTGCGTGGTGTTTTATAAACATTCTCTCTGCGTGGTGTTTTATAAACATTCTCTCTGCGTGGTGTTTTATAATCATTCTCTCTGCGTGGTGTTTTATAAACATTCTCTCTGCGTGGTGTTTTAATCATTCTCTCTGCTTGGTGTTTTAATCATTCTCTCTGCGTGGTGTTTTAATCATTCTCTCTGCGTGATGTTTTATAAACATTCTCTCTGCGTGGTGTTTTAAAAACATTCTCTCTGCGTGGTGTTTTATAAACATTCTCTCTGCGTGGTGTTTTAGAATCGTTCTCTCTGCGTGGTGTTTTATAAACATTCTCTCTGCGTGGTGTTTTATAAACATTCTCTCTGCGTGGTGTTTTATAAACATTCTCTCTGCGTGGTGTTTTAGAATCATTCTCTCTGCGTGGTGTTTTAGAATCATTCTCTCTGCGTGGTGTTTTATAAACATTCTCTCTGCGTGGTGTTTTAGAATCGTTCTCTCTGCGTGGTGTTTTATAAACATTCTCTCTGCGTGGTGTTTTATAAACATTCTCTCTGCGTGGTGTTTTAGAATCGTTCTCTCTGCGTGGTGTTTTATAAACATTCTCTCTGCGTGGTGTTTTATAAACATTCTCTCTGCGTGGTGTTTTAGAATCGTTCTCTCTGCGTGGTGTTTTATAAACATTCTCTATGCGTGGTGTTTTATAAACCTTCTCTCTACGTGATGTTTTATAAAAGTTCTCTCTGCGTGGTGTTTTATAAACCTTCTCTCTGCGTGGTGTTTTAAAAACGTTCTCTCTGCGTGATGTTTTATAAACCTTCTCTCTGCGTGGTGTTTTATAAACCTTCTCTCTGCGTGGTGTTTTAATCATTCTCTCTGCGTGGTGTTTTAATAACATTCTCTCTGCGTGGTGTTTTAATCATTCTCTCTGCATGGTGTTTTATAATCATTCTCTGCGTGGTGTTTTATAAACCTTCTCTCTGCGTGGTGTTTTAATCATTCTCTCTGCGTGGTGTTTTAATAACATTCTCTCTGCGTGATGTTTTATAATCATTCTCTCTGCGTGGTGTTTTATAATCATTCTCTCTGCGTGGTGTTTTAGAATCGTTCTCTCTGCATGGTGTTTTATAAACCTTCTCTCTGCGTGGTGTTTTAATCATTCTCTCTGCGTGGTGTTTTAAAAACATTCTCTCTGCGTGGTGTTTTAATCATTCTCTCTGCGTGGTGTTTTATAATCATTCTCTGCGTGGTGTTTTATAAACCTTCTCTCTGCGTGGTGTTTTAATCATTCTCTCTGCGTGGTGTTTTAAAAACATTCTCTCTGCGTGATGTTTTATAATCATTCTCTCTGCGTGGTGTTTTATAAACCTTCTCTCTGCGTGGTGTTTTATAAACCTTCTCTCTGCGTGGTGTTTTATAAACATTCTCTCTGCGTGGTGTTTTATAAACGTTCTCTCTGCGTGGTGTTTTATAAACATTCTTTATGCGTGGTGTTTTAGAATCGTTCTCTCTACGTGATGTTTTAGAAAAGTTCTCTCTGCGTGGTGTTTTATAAACGTTCTCTCTGCGTGGTGTTTTAAAAACATTCTCTCTGCGTGGTGTTTTAGAATCGTTCTCTCTGCGTGGTGTTTTAGAATCATTCTCTCTGTGTGGTGTTTTATAAACGTTCTCTCTGCGTGGTGTTTTATAAACATTCTCTCTGCGTGGTGTTTTATAAACATTCTCTCTGCGTGGTGTTTTATAAACCTTCTCTCTGCGTGGTGTTTTATAAACCTTCTCTCTGCGTGGTGTTTTATAAACCTTCTCTCTGCGTGGTGTTTTATAAACCTTCTCTCTGCGTGGTGTTTTATAAACCTTCTCTCTGCGTGGTGTTTTATAAACCTTCTCTCTGCGTGGTGTTTTATAAACATTCTCTGTGCGTGGTGTTTTATAAACATTCTCTCTGCGTGGTGTTTTATAAACCTTCTCTCTGCGTGGTGTTTTATAAACCTTCTCTCTGCGTGGTGTTTTATAAACCTTCTCTCTGCGTGGTGTTTTATAAACCTTCTCTCTGCGTGGTGTTTTATAAACCTTCTCTCTGCGTGGTGTTTTATAAACCTTCTCTCTGCGTGGTGTTTTATAAACGTTCTCTTTGCGTGGTGTTTTAGAATCGTTCTCTCTGCGTGGTGTTTTATAAACCTTCTCTCTGCGTGGTGTTTTATATACATTCTCTCTGCGTGGTGTTTTATAAACATTCTCTCTGCGTGGTGTTTTATAAACATTCTCTCTGCGTGGTGTTTTATAATCATTCTCTCTGCGTGGTGTTTTATAAACATTCTCTCTGCGTGGTGTTTTATAAACATTCTCTCTGCGTGGTGTTTTATAAACATTCTCTGTGCGTGGTGTTTTATAATCATTCTCTCTGCGTGGTGTTTTATAAACATTCTCTGTGCGTGGTGTTTTATAATCATTCTCTCTGCGTGGTGTTTTATAAACATTCTCTCTGCGTGGTGTTTTAATCATTCTCTCTGCTTGGTGTTTTAATCATTCTCTCTGCGTGGTGTTTTATAAACATTCTCTCTGCGTGGTGTTTTATAAACATTCTCTGTGCGTGGTGTTTTATAATCATTCTCTCTGCGTGGTGTTTTAATCATTCTCTCTGCGTGGTGTTTTATAATCGTTCTCTCTGCGTGGTGTTTTATAAACCTTCTCTCTGCGTGGTGTTTTATATACATTCTCTCTGCGTGGTGTTTTATAAACATTCTCTCTGCGTGGTGTTTTATAAACATTCTCTCTGCGTGGTGTTTTATAATCATTCTCTCTGCGTGGTGTTTTATAAACATTCTCTCTGCGTGGTGTTTTATAAACATTCTCTCTGCGTGGTGTTTTAGAATCATTCTCTCTGCGTGGTGTTTTATAAACATTCTCTCTGCGTGGTGTTTTATAAACATTCTCTCTGCGTGGTGTTTTATAAACCTTCTCTCTGCGTGGTGTTTTATAAACCTTCTCTCTGCGTGGTGTTTTATAAACGTTCTCTTTGCGTGGTGTTTTATAATCGTTCTCTCTGCGTGGTGTTTTATAAACCTTCTCTCTGCGTGGTGTTTTATATACATTCTCTCTGCGTGGTGTTTTATAAACATTCTCTCTGCGTGGTGTTTTATAAACATTCTCTCTGCGTGGTGTTTTATAATCATTCTCTCTGCGTGGTGTTTTATAAACATTCTCTCTGCGTGGTGTTTTATAAACATTCTCTCTGCGTGGTGTTTTATAAACATTCTCTGTGCGTGGTGTTTTATAATCATTCTCTCTGCGTGGTGTTTTATAAACATTCTCTGTGCGTGGTGTTTTATAATCATTCTCTCTGCGTGGTGTTTTATAAACATTCTCTCTGCGTGGTGTTTTAATCATTCTCTCTGCTTGGTGTTTTAATCATTCTCTCTGCGTGGTGTTTTATAAACATTCTCTCTGCGTGGTGTTTTATAAACATTCTCTGTGCGTGGTGTTTTATAATCATTCTCTCTGCGTGGTGTTTTAATCATTCTCTCTGCGTGGTGTTTTATAATCGTTCTCTCTGCGTGGTGTTTTATAAACCTTCTCTCTGCGTGGTGTTTTATATACATTCTCTCTGCGTGGTGTTTTATAAACATTCTCTCTGCGTGGTGTTTTATAAACATTCTCTCTGCGTGGTGTTTTATAATCATTCTCTCTGCGTGGTGTTTTATAAACATTCTCTCTGCGTGGTGTTTTATAAACATTCTCTCTGCGTGGTGTTTTAGAATCATTCTCTCTGCGTGGTGTTTTATAAACATTCTCTCTGCGTGGTGTTTTATAAACATTCTCTCTGCGTGGTGTTTTATAATCATTCTCTCTGCGTGGTGTTTTATAAACCTTCTCTCTGCGTGGTGTTTTATAAACGTTCTCTCTGCGTGGTGTTTTATAAACATTCTCTCTGCGTGGTGTTTTATAAACCTTCTCTCTGCGTGGTGTTTTATAAACATTCTCTGTGCGTGGTGTTTTATAATCATTCTCTCTGCGTGGTGTTTTATAAACATTCTCTCTGCGTGGTGTTTTAATCATTCTCTCTGCGTGGTGTTTTATAAACATTCTCTCTGCGTGGTGTTTTAATCATTCTCTCTGCGTGGTGTTTTAATCATTCTCTCTGCGTGGTGTTTTAATCATTCTCTCTGCGTGGTGTTTTATAAACCTTCTCTCTGCGTGGTGTTTTATAAACATTCTCTCTGCGTGGTGTTTTATAAACATTCTCTCTGCGTGGTGTTTTATAAACATTCTCTCTGCGTGGTGTTTTAGAATCATTCTCTCTGCGTGGTGTTTTAGAATCGTTCTCTCTGCGTGATGTTTTATAAACCTTCTCCCTGCGTGGTGTTTTAGAATCATTCTCTCTGCGTGGTGTTTTAGAATCATTCTCTCTGCGTGGTGTTTTATAAACTTTCTCTCTGCGTGGTGTTTTATAAACATTCTCTCTGCGTGGTGTTTTATAAACGTTCTCTCTGCGTGGTGTTTTATAAACATTCTCTCTGCGTGGTGTTTTATAAACATTCTCTCTGCGTGGTGTTTTATAAACATTCTCTCTGCGTGGTGTTTTATAAACATTCTCTCTGCGTGGTGTTTTATAATCATTCTCTCTGCGTGGTGTTTTATAAACATTCTCTCTGCGTGGTGTTTTAGAATCATTCTCTCTGCGTGGTGTTTTATAAACGTTCTCTCTGCGTGGTGTTTTAATCATTCTCTCTGCGTGGTGTTTTATAAACCTTCTCTCTGCGTGGTGTTTTATAAACCTTCTCTCTGCGTGGTGTTTTATAAACGTTCTCTCTGCGTAGTGTTTTATAAACCTTCTCTCTGCGTGGTGTTTTATAAACATTCTCTCTGCGTGGTGTTTTATAAACATTCTCTCTGCGTGGTGTTTTATAATCATTCTCTCTGCGTGGTGTTTTAATCATTCTCTCTGCGTGGTGTTTTATAAACCTTCTCTCTGCGTGGTGTTTTATAATCATTCCCTCTGCGTGGTGTTTTATAAATATTCTCTCTGCGTGGTGTTTTATAAACGTTCTCTCTGCGTGGTGTTTTATAAACATTCTCTCTGCGTGGTGTTTTATAATCATTCCCTCTGCGTGGTGTTTTATAAATATTCTCTCTGCGTGGTGTTTTATAAATATTCTCTCTGCGTGGTGTTTTATAAACATTCTCTCTGCGTGGTGTTTTATAAACATTCTCTGTGCGTGGTGTTTTATAATCATTCTCTCTGCGTGGTGTTTTATAAACATTCTCTCTGCGTGGTGTTTTATAAACATTCTCTCTGCGTGGTGTTTTAGAATCATTCTCTCTGCGTGGTGTTTTAGAATCGTTCTCTCTGCGTGATGTTTTATAAACCTTCTCCCTGCGTGGTGTTTTAGAATCATTCTCTCTGCGTGGTGTTTTAGAATCATTCTCTCTGCGTGGTGTTTTATAAACTTTCTCTCTGCATGGTGTTTTATAAACATTCTCTCTGCGTGGTGTTTTAATCATTCTCTCTGCTTGGTGTTTTAAACCTTCTCTCTGCGTGGTGTTTTAGAATCGTTCTCTCTGCGTGATGTTTTATAAACCTTCTCCCTGCGTGGTGTTTTAGAATCATTCTCTCTGCGTGGTGTTTTATAAACATTCTCTCTGCGTGGTGTTTTATAAACATTCTCTCTGCGTGGTGTTTTAGAATCATTCTCTCTGCGTGGTGTTTTAGAATCGTTCTCTCTGCGTGATGTTTTATAAACCTTCTCCCTGCGTGGTGTTTTAGAATCATTCTCTCTGCGTGGTGTTTTAGAATCATTCTCTCTGCGTGGTGTTTTATAAACATTCTCTCTGCGTGGTGTTTTATAAACATTCTCTCTGCGTGGTGTTTTAGAATCGTTCTCTCTGCGTGATGTTTTATAAACCTTCTCCCTGCGTGGTGTTTTAGAATCATTCTCTCTGCGTGGTGTTTTAGAATCATTCTCTCTGCGTGGTGTTTTATAAACTTTCTCTCTGCGTGGTGTTTTATAAACATTCTCTCTGCGTGGTGTTTTATAAACATTCTCTCTGCGTGGTGTTTTAGAATAATTCTCTCTGCGTGGTGTTTTAGAATCGTTCTCTCTGCGTGATGTTTTATAAACCTTCTCCCTGCGTGGTGTTTTAGAATCATTCTCTCTGCGTGGTGTTTTAGAATCATTCTCTCTGCGTGGTGTTTTATAAACTTTCTCTCTGCGTGGTGTTTTATAAACATTCTCTCTGCGTGGTGTTTTAATAATTCTCTCTGCTTGGTGTTTTAAACCTTCTCTCTGCGTGGTGTTTTAATCATTCTCTCTGCGTGGTGTTTTAATCATTCTCTCTGCGTGGTGTTTTAATCATTCTCTCTGCGTGGTGTTTTATAATCATTCTCTGCGTGGTGTTTTATGAACCTTCTCTCTGCGTGGTGTTTTAATCATTCTCTCTGCGTGGTGTTTTAAAAACATTCTCTCTGCGTGATGTTTTATAATCATTCTCTCTGCGTGGTGTTTTATAAACCTTCTCTCTGCGTGGTGTTTTATAAACCTTCTCTCTGCGTGGTGTTTTATAAACCTTCTCTCTGCGTGGTGTTTTATAAACCTTCTCTCTGCGTGGTGTTTTATAAACCTTCTCTCTGCGTGGTGTTTTATAAACGTTCTCTCTGCGTGGTGTTTTATAAACATTCTCTGTGCGTGGTGTTTTATAAACATTCTCTCTGCGTGGTGTTTTATAAACCTTCTCTCTGCGTGGTGTTTTATAAACATTCTCTCTGCGTGGTGTTTTATAAACATTCTCTCTGCGTGGTGTTTTATAAACATTCTCTCTGCGTGGTGTTTTATAAACGTTCTCTCTGCGTGGTGTTTCATAATCGTTCTCTCTGCGTGGTGTTTTATAAACATTCTCTCTGCGTGGTGTTTTAGAATCATTCTCTCTGCGTGGTGTTTTATAAACATTCTATGTGCGTGGTGTTTTATAATCATTCTCTCTGCGTGGTGT
The DNA here is from genome assembly GCF_045791955.1 of Oncorhynchus clarkii lewisi. Lineage (NCBI taxonomy): Eukaryota > Metazoa > Chordata > Actinopteri > Salmoniformes > Salmonidae > Oncorhynchus > Oncorhynchus clarkii. The sequence continues at coordinate 1,706,785 of NC_092156.1, forward strand.
TTTATAAACATTCTCTCTGCGTGGTGTTTTATAATCATTCTCTCTGCGTGGTGTTTTAGAAACATTCTCTCTGCGTGGTGTTTAAAATCATTCTCTCTGCGTGGTGTTTTAATCATTCTTTCTGCGTGGTGTTTTAATCATTCTCTCTGCGTGGTGTTTTATAAACCTTCTCTCTGCGTGGTGTTTTATAAACATTCTCTCTGCGTGGTGTTTTAGAATCATTCTCTCTGCGTGGTGTTTTAGAATCGTTATCTCTGCGTGATGTTTTATAAACCTTCTCTCTGCGTGGTGTTTTATAAACTTTCTCTCTGCGTGGTGTTTTAGAATCGTTCTCTCTGCGTGGTGTTTTATAAACATTCTCTCTGCGTGGTGTTTTAGAATCATTCTCTCTGCGTGGTGTTTTATAAACATTCTCTCTGCGTGGTGTTTTAGAATCATTCTCTCTGCGTGGTGTTTTAGAATCATTCTCTCTGCGTGGTGTTTTAGAATCGTTCTCTCTGCGTGGTGTTTTATAAACATTCTCTCTGCGTGGTGTTTTATAAACATTCTCTCTGCGTGGTGTTTTATAAACATTCTCTCTGCGTGGTGTTTTATAAACATTCTCTCTGCGTGGTGTTTTATAAACATTCTCTCTGCGTGGTGTTTTAGAATCGTTCTCTCTGCGTGGTGTTTTATAAACATTCTCTCTGCGTGGTGTTTTATAATCATTCTCTCTGCGTGGTGTTTTATAAACATTCTCTCTGCGTGGTGTTTTAGAATCATTCTCTCTGCGTGGTGTTTTATAAACATTCTCTCTGCGTGGTGTTTTATAAACCTTCTCTCTGCGTTGTGTTTTAATCATTCTCTCTGCGTGGTGTTTTAAAAACATTCTCTCTGCATGGTGTTTTAATCATTCTCTCTGCGTGGTGTTTTAATCATTCTCTCTGCGTGGTGTTTTATAATCATTCTCTGCGTGGTGTTTTATAAACGTTCTCTCTGCGTGATGTTTTAGAATCATTCTCTCTGCGTGGTGTTTTATAAACATTCTCTCTGCGTGGTGTTTTATAAACATTCTCTCTGCGTGGTGTTTTATAAACATTCTCTGTGCGTGGTGTTTTAGAATCATTCTCTCTGCGTGGTGTTTTATAAACATTCTCTCTGCGTGGTGTTTTATAAACCTTCTCTCTGCGTGGTGTTTTATAAACATTCTCTCTGCGTGGTGTTTTATAAACCTTCTCTCTGCGTGGTGTTTTATAAACATTCTCTCTGCGTGGTGTTTTATAAACCTTCTCTCTGCGTGGTGTTTTATAAACATTCTCTCTGCGTGGTGTTTTATAAACGTTCTCTCTGCGTGGTGTTTTAGACATTCTCTCTGCGTGGTGTTTTATAATCATTCTCTCTGCGTTGTGTTTTAAAAACATTCTCTCTGCGTGGTGTTTTAGAATCATTCTCTCTGCGTGGTGTTTTATAAACGTTCTCTCTGCGTGGTGTTTTAATCATTCTCTCTGCGTGGTGTTTTATAAACATTCTCTCTGCGTGGTGTTTTATAAACGTTCTCTCTGCGTGGTGTTTTAATCATTCTCTCTGCGTGGTGTTTTAGAATCGTTCTCTCTACGTGATGTTTTATAAACGTTCTCTCTGCGTGGTGTTTTATAAACCTTCTCTCTGCGTGGTGTTTTATAATCATTCTCTCTGCGTGGTGTTTTATAATCATTCTCTCTGTGTGGTGTTTTATAAACATTCTCTCTGCGTGGTGTTTTATAAACGTTCTCTCTGCGTGGTGTTTTATAAACATTCTCTCTGCGTGGTGTTTTATAATCGTTCTCTCTGCGTGGTATTTTATAAACATTCTCTCTGCGTGGTGTTTTAGAATCATTCTCTCTGCGTGGTGTTTCATAATCGTTCTCTCTGCGTGGTGTTTTATAAACATTCTCTCTGCGTGGTGTTTTATAAACATTCTCTCTGCGTGGTGTTTTATAATCATTCTCTCTGCGTGGTGTTTTATAAACATTCTCTCTGCGTGGTGTTTTAGAATCATTCTCTCTGCGTGGTGTTTTAGAATCATTCTCTCTGCGTGGTGTTTTATAAACGTTCTCTCTGCGTGGTGTTTTAATCATTCTCTCTGCGTGGTGTTTTATAAACCTTCTCTCTGCGTGGTGTTTTATAAACCTTCTCTCTGCGTGGTGTTTTATAAACGTTCTCTCTGCGTGGTGTTTTATAAACCTTCTCTCTGCGTGGTGTTTTATAAACATTCTCTCTGCGTGGTGTTTTATAAACATTCTCTCTGCGTGGTGTTTTATAATCATTCTCTCTGCGTGGTGTTTTAATCATTCTCTCTGCGTGGTGTTTTATAAACCTTCTCTCTGCGTGGTGTTTTATAATCATTCCCTCTGCGTGGTGTTTTATAAATATTCTCTCTGCGTGGTGTTTTATAAACGTTCTCTCTGCGTGGTGTTTTATAAACATTCTCTCTGCGTGGTGTTTTATAATCATTCCCTCTGCGTGGTGTTTTATAAATATTCTCTCTGCGTGGTGTTTTATAAATATTCTCTCTGCGTGGTGTTTTATAAACATTCTCTCTGCGTGGTGTTTTATAAACATTCTCTGTGCGTGGTGTTTTATAATCATTCTCTCTGCGTGGTGTTTTATAAACATTCTCTCTGCGTGGTGTTTTATAAACATTCTCTCTGCGTGGTGTTTTATAAACATTCTCTCTGCGTGGTGTTTTATAAACATTCTCTCTGCGTGGTGTTTTAGAATCATTCTCTCTGCGTGGTGTTTTAGAATCGTTCTCTCTGCGTGATGTTTTATAAACCTTCTCCCTGCGTGGTGTTTTAGAATCATTCTCTCTGCGTGGTGTTTTAGAATCATTCTCTCTGCGTGGTGTTTTATAAACTTTCTCTCTGCGTGGTGTTTTATAAACATTCTCTCTGCGTGGTGTTTTAATCATTCTCTCTGCTTGGTGTTTTAAACCTTCTCTCTGCGTGGTGTTTTAGAATCGTTCTCTCTGCGTGATGTTTTATAAACCTTCTCCCTGCGTGGTGTTTTAGAATCATTCTCTCTGCGTGGTGTTTTATAAACATTCTCTCTGCGTGGTGTTTTATAAACATTCTCTCTGCGTGGTGTTTTAGAATCATTCTCTCTGCGTGGTGTTTTAGAATCGTTCTCTCTGCGTGATATTTTATAAACCTTCTCCCTGCGTGGTGTTTTAGAATCATTCTCTCTGCGTGGTGTTTTAGAATCATTCTCTCTGCGTGGTGTTTTATAAACATTCTCTCTGCGTGGTGTTTTATAAACATTCTCTCTGCGTGGTGTTTTAGAATCATTCTCTCTGCGTGGTGTTTTAGAATCGTTCTCTCTGCGTGATGTTTTATAAACCTTCTCCCTGCGTGGTGTTTTAGAATCATTCTCTCTGCGTGGTGTTTTAGAATCATTCTCTCTGCGTGGTGTTTTATAAACTTTCTCTCTGCGTGGTGTTTTATAAACATTCTCTCTGCGTGGTGTTTTAGAATCATTCTCTCTGCGTGGTGTTTTAGAATCGTTCTCTCTGCGTGATGTTTTATAAACCTTCTCCCTGCGTGGTGTTTTAGAATCATTCTCTCTGCGTGGTGTTTTAGAATCATTCTCTCTGCGTGGTGTTTTATAAACTTTCTCTCTGCGTGGTGTTTTATAAACATTCTCTCTGCGTGGTGTTTTAATCATTCTCTCTGCTTGGTGTTTTAAACCTTCTCTCTGCGTGGTGTTTTAATCATTCTCTCTGCGTGGTGTTTTAATCATTCTCTCTGCGTGGTGTTTTAATCATTCTCTCTGCGTGGTGTTTTATAATCATTCTCTGCGTGGTGTTTTATGAACCTTCTCTCTGCGTGGTGTTTTAATCATTCTCTCTGCGTGGTGTTTTAAAAACATTCTCTCTGCGTGATGTTTTATAATCATTCTCTCTGCGTGGTGTTTTATAAACCTTCTCTCTGCGTGGTGTTTTATAAACCTTCTCTCTGCGTGGTGTTTTATAAACCTTCTCTCTGCGTGGTGTTTTATAAACATTCTCTCTGCGTGGTGTTTTATAAACCTTCTCTCTGCGTGGTGTTTTATAAACGTTCTCTCTGCGTGGTGTTTTATAATCATTCTCTGTGCGTGGTGTTTTATAAACATTCTCTCTGCGTGGTGTTTTATAAACCTTCTCTCTGCGTGGTGTTTTATAAACATTCTCTCTGCGTGGTGTTTTATAAACATTCTCTCTGCGTGGTGTTTTATAAACATTCTCTCTGCGTGGTGTTTTATAAACGTTCTCTCTGCGTGGTGTTTCATAATCGTTCTCTCTGCGTGGTGTTTTATAAACATTCTCTCTGCGTGGTGTTTTAGAATCATTCTCTCTGCGTGGTGTTTTATAAACATTCTCTCTGCGTGGTGTTTTATAAACATTCTCTCTGCGTGGTGTTTTATAAACATTCTCTCTGCGTGGTGTTTTATAAACATTCTATGTGCGTGGTGTTTTATAATCATTCTCTCTGCGTGGTGTTTTATAAACATTCTCTCTGCGTGGTGTTTTATAATCATTCTCTCTGCGTGGTGTTTTATAAACATTCTCTCTGCGTGGTGTTTTAATCATTCTCTCTGCGTGGTGTTTTAGAAACATTCTCTCTGCGTGGTGTTTAAAATCATTCTCTCTGCGTGGTGTTTTAATCATTCTCTCTGCGTGGTGTTTTAATCATTCTTTCTGCGTGGTGTTTTAATCATTCTCTCTGCGTGGTGTTTTATAAACCTTCTCTCTGCGTGGTGTTTTATAAACATTCTCTCTGCGTGGTGTTTTAGAATCATTCTCTCTGCGTGGTGTTTTAGAATCGTTATCTCTGCGTGATGTTTTATAAACCTTCTCTCTGCGTGGTGTTTTATAAACTTTCTCTCTGCGTGGTGTTTTAGAATCGTTCTCTCTGCGTGGTGTTTTATAAACATTCTCTCTGCGTGGTGTTTTATAAACATTCTCTCTGCGTGGTGTTTTAGAATCATTCTCTCTGCGTGGTGTTTTATAAACATTCTCTCTGCGTGGTGTTTTAGAATCATTCTCTCTGCGTGGTGTTTTAGAATCATTCTCTCTGCGTGGTGTTTTAGAATCGTTCTCTCTGCGTGGTGTTTTATAAACATTCTCTCTGCGTGGTGTTTTATAAACATTCTCTCTGCGTGGTGTTTTATAAACATTCTCTCTGCGTGGTGTTTTATAAACATTCTCTCTGCGTGGTGTTTTATAAACATTCTCTCTGCGTGGTGTTTTAGAATCGTTCTCTCTGCGTGGTGTTTTATAAACATTCTCTCTGCGTGGTGTTTTATAATCATTCTCTCTGCGTGGTGTTTTATAAACATTCTCTCTGCGTGGTGTTTTAGAATCATTCTCTCTGCGTGGTGTTTTATAAACATTCTCTCTGCGTGGTGTTTTATAAACATTCTCTATGCGTGGTGTTTTAGAATCATTCTCTCTGCGTGGTGTTTTATAAACCTTCTCTCTGCGTGGTGTTTTAATCATTCTCTCTGCGTGGTGTTTTAAAAACATTCTCTCTGCATGGTGTTTTAATCATTCTCTCTGCGTGGTGTTTTAATCATTCTCTCTGCGTGGTGTTTTATAATCATTCTCTGCGTGGTGTTTTATAAACGTTCTCTCTGCGTGATGTTTTAGAATCATTCTCTCTGCGTGATGTTTTATAATCATTCTCTCTGCGTGGTGTTTTATAAACCTTCTCTCTGCGTGATGTTTTATAATCATTCTCTCTGCGTGGTGTTTTATAAACATTCTCTCTGCGTGGTGTTTTATAAACATTCTCTCTGCGTGGTGTTTTATAAACATTCTCTCTGCGTGGTGTTTTATAAACATTCTCTGTGCGTGGTGTTTTAGAATCATTCTCTCTGCGTGGTGTTTTATAAACATTCTCTCTGCGTGGTGTTTTATAAACCTTCTCTCTGCGTGGTGTTTTATAAACATTCTCTCTGCGTGGTGTTTTATAAACCTTCTCTCTGCGTGGTGTTTTATAAACATTCTCTCTGCGTGGTGTTTTATAAACCTTCTCTCTGCGTGGTGTTTTATAAACATTCTCTCTGCGTGGTGTTTTATAAACGTTCTCTCTGCGTGGTGTTTTAGACATTCTCTCTGCGTGGTGTTTTATAATCATTCTCTCTGCGTTGTGTTTTAAAAACATTCTCTCTGCGTGGTGTTTTAGAATCATTCTCTCTGCGTGGTGTTTTATAAACGTTCTCTCTGCGTGGTGTTTTAATCATTCTCTCTGCGTGGTGTTTTATAAACATTCTCTCTGCGTGGTGTTTTAGAATCATTCTCTCTGCGTGGTGTTTTATAAACGTTCTCTCTGCGTGGTGTTTTAATCATTCTCTCTGCGTGGTGTTTTAGAATCGTTCTCTCTACGTGATGTTTTATAAACGTTCTCTCTGCGTGGTGTTTTATAAACCTTCTCTCTGCGTGGTGTTTTATAATCATTCTCTCTGCGTGGTGTTTTATAATCATTCTCTCTGTGTGGTGTTTTATAAACATTCTCTCTGCGTGGTGTTTTATAAACGTTCTCTCTGCGTGGTGTTTTATAAACATTCTCTCTGCGTGGTGTTTTATAATCGTTCTCTCTGCGTGGTATTTTATAAACATTCTCTCTGCGTGGTGTTTTAGAATCATTCTCTCTGCGTGGTGTTTCATAAACATTATCTCTGCGTGGTGTTTTAGAATCATTCTCTCTGCGTGGTGTTTTATAAACATTCTCTCTGCATGGTGTTTTAGAATCATTCTCTCTGCGTGGTGTTTCATAAACATTATCTCTGCGTGGTGTTTTATAAACATTCTCTCTGCGTGATGTTTTATAAACATTCTCTGTGCGTGGTGTTTTAGAATCATTCTCTCTGCGTGGTGTTTTATAAACAAACAAATTACATCTTTGGCTGTTGTAGGAATGATGAATCGTTAAAACACTCCATTGCTATCGGGAATCTGGGCCAGGTATGTAGTGATGAATCATGGACGAATGTGGTGTATGTGAATCTGTCCATAAAATATCTCTGTCTCTCTCTCTCTGTCTTTCTCTCTCTCTCTGTCTTTCTCTTTCTCTCTGTCTCTCTCTGTCGCTCTCTCTCTGTCTCTCTCTCTCTCTCTCTCTCTCTCTCTCTGTCTCTCTCTCTCGGTCTCTCTCTGTCTCTCTCTCTGTCTGTCTGTCTCTCTGTTTCTCTCTCTATGTCTGCCTCTCTGTCAATATCTCTCTCTCTGTCTATATCTCTCTCTCTGTCTCTCTCTCTGTCTGTCTCTCTGTATCTCTGTTTCTCTCTATCTCTCTCTACATTTGAACAGCATAATTTTCACCCTGCTCTCAGAGAAACAATGCCTTTCAATAATTTATGCAGATGACCAAATTAGCTCAGTGTTGTTGATGAGGAGAGGGGAGTGATGTGGTAAATCTAATGTTTAGATTAAGGGAGAGAGATGGGCAGAGAGAGAAAGAGAGTGTGTGTGCATGCGTCCATCAATCCGTGTGTCAGATGAGGTTGTAGGATAACGTGGTCAGTTTGATCGAGGTGTTGTTGTTGGTTACTGTCTGGCTAGGGCAGTTCTAGTGAGGTGTTGTTGGTACTGTCTGGCTATGGCAGTTCTAGTGAGGTGTTGTTGTTGGTATAGTCTGGCTAGGGCAGTTCTAGTGAGGTGTTGTTGGTATAGTCTGGCTAGGGCAGTTCTAGTGAGGTGTTGTTGTTGGTATAGTCTGGCTAGGGCAGATCTAGTGAGGTGTTGTTGTTGGTATAGTCTGGCTAGGGCAGATCTAGTGAGGTGTTGTTGTTGGTATAGTCTGGCTAGGGCAGTTCTAGTGAGGTGTTGTTGTTGGTATAGTCTGGCTAGGGCAGTTCTAGTGAGGCGTTGTTGGTATAGTCTGGCTAGGGCAGATCTAGTGAGGTGTTGTTGTTGATGATATAGTTTGGCTAGGGCAGATCTAGTGAGGTGTTGTTGGTATAGTCTGGCTAGGGCAGTTCTAGTGAGGTGTTGTTGTTGGTATAGTCTGGCTAGGGCAGTTCTAGTGAGGTGTTGTTGTTGGTATAGTCTGGCTAGGGCAGTTGTAGTGAGGTGTTGTTGTTGGTATAGTCTGGCTAGGGCAGTTCTTGTGAGGTGTTGTTGGTATAGTTTGGCTAGGGCAGATCTAGTGAGGTGTTGTTGGTATAGTCTGGCTAGGGCAGTTCTAGTGAGGCGTTGTTGGTATAGTCTGGCTAGGACAGTTCTAGTGAGTTGTTGTTGTTGATATAGTTTGGCTAGGGCAGTACTACATTACTACTCCACATTAAACCAGATAATTACTGCATTACTACTCCACATTGAACCCCAGAGGATGAATACATTACTACTCCACATTGAACCCCAGAGGATGAATACATTACTACTCCACATTGAAACAGAGGATGGCTACATTACTAATCCATATTAAACCAGAGAATTACTACATTACTACTCCACATTGAACCAGAGGATGGCTACATTACTACTCCACATTAAACCAAAGGATGGCTACATTACTACTCCACATTAAAAAAGAGAATTACTACATTACTACTCCACATTAAACCAAAGGATGGCTACATTACTACTCCACATTGAACCAGAGGATGGCTATATTACTACTCCATATTGAACCACAGCCAGAGGATGGCTAGATTACTACTCCACATTAAAAAAGATAATTACTACATTACTACTCCACATTAAACCAAAGGATGGCTACATTACTACTCCACATTGAACCCCAGAGGATGAATACATTACTACTCCACACTGAACCACAGAGGATGGTTACATTACTACTCCACATTGAACCACGGAGGATGGGTACATTACTACTCCTCATTGGACCCCAGATGATGGGTAAATTACTTCTCCAAATTGAACCACAGTCAGAGGATGGGTACATTACTACTCCACATTGAACCACAGCCAGAGGATGGCTACATTACTACTCCACATTGAACCACAGCCAGAGATTGGCTACGTTACTACTCCACATTGAACCAGAGAATTACTAGTTTACGACTCCACGTTGAACCAGAGGATGGGTACATTACTACTCCACATTGAACCACAGCCAGAGGACAGCTACATTACTACTCCACATTGAACCACAGCTAGAGGATGGCTACATTACTACTCCACATTGAACTACAGCCAGAGGATGGCTACATTACTACTCCACATTGAACCAGAGGATTACTACACCACGTTGAACCAGAGGATGGCTACATTACTACTCCACATTGAACCACAGAGGATGGCTACATTACTACTCCACGTTGAACCAGAGGATGGCTACATTACTACTCCATATTGAACCACAGCCAGAGGATGGCTACATTACTACTCCACATTGAACCAGAGGATTACTATTCCACATTGAACCAGAGGATGGCTACATTACTACTCCACATTGAACCAGATGATTACTATTCCACATTGAACCAGAGGATGGCTACATTACTACTCCACATTGAACCACAGCCAGAGGATGGGTACATTACTACTTCACATTGAACCATAGGATTTCTATTGCACATTGAACTAGATGATGGCTACATTACTACTTCACATTGGACCAGAGGATTACTATTGCACATTGAACCTGATGATGGGTACATTACTACTCCACATTGAACCTCAGAGGATGGCTACATTACTACTCCACATTGAACCAGAGGATGGCTACATTACTTCTCCACATTAAACCACTGAATTACTACATTACTAGTCCACATTACACCAGAGGATGGCTACATAACTACTCCACATTACACCAGATAATTACTACTTTACTAGTCCACATTAAACCAGAGAATTTGATCCCCAGAGGATGGGTACATTACTACTCCACATTGAACCACGGAGGATGGGTACATTACTACTCCATGTTGAACCAGAGGATGGCTACATTACTACTCCACATTGAACCACAGAGGATGGGTACATTACTATTCCACATTGAACCACAGCCAGAGGATGGCTACATTACTACTCCACATTGAACCAGAGGATTACTATTTCACATTGAACCAGAGGATGGCTACATTACTACACATTGAATCAGAGGATGACTATTCCACATTGAATCAGAGGATGGCTACATTACTACTCCACATTCAACCAGAGGATTGCTACATTACTACTCCACATTGAACCACAACCAGAGGATGGCTACATTACTACTCCACATTGAACCAGAGGATGACTATTCCACATTGAACCAGATGATGGCTGCATTACTACTCCACATTGAACAAGAGGATGGTTACATTACTGCTCCACATTGAACCAGAGGATGGTTACATTACTACTCTACATTGAACCACAGAGGATGGGTACATTACTACTCCACATTGAATCCCAGAGAATGGGTACATTACTTCCCCACGTTGAATCCCAGAGGATGGGTACATTACTATTCCACATTGAACCACAGCCAGTGGACAGCTACATTACTACTCCACATTGAACCAGAGGATGGCTACATTACTACTCCACATTGAACCACAGAGGATGGGTACATTACTATTCCACATTGAACCAGAGGATGGCTACATTACTACTCCTCATTGAATCCCAGAGGATGGGTACATTACAACTCCACATTGAACCAGAGGATGGGTACAGTACTACTCTACATTGAACACCAGAGGAATTGTACATTACTACTCCACAATCAATCAAAGGATGGGTACATTACTACTCCACATTGAACCACAGCCAGAGGATGGCTACATTACTACTCCACATTGAACCACATAGGATGGGTACATTACTGCTCCACATTGAACCACAGAGGATGGGTACATTACTACTCCACATTGAACCACAGTCAGAGGATGGCTACATTACTACTCCACATTTAACCACAGAGGATGGGTACATTACTACTCTACATTGAACAACAGAGGATGGGTACATTACTATTCCACACTGAACCAGATGATGGGTACATTACTACTCCACATTGAACTAGAGGATGGGTACATTGCTACTCCACATTGAACAACAGAGGATGGGTACATTACTATTCCACATTGAACCAGATGATGGGTACATTACTACTCCACATTGAACTAGAGGATGTGTACATTACTACTGCACATTGAACAACAGAGGATGGGTACATTACTATTCCACATTGAACCACAGAGGATGGCTACATTGACTGTAGGTCTACCTCATTCTAACCACTGCTGCTGTTGGAGACTGTAGACCTACCTCATCTAAACAACCAAGGCATGGTTTTAATCATTCAGGAGGCTGTAACCCAGCGAGAACGTGCAGTAGTTCAGGAGGCCAAATCAAATCAAATCAAATCACATTTTATTGGTCACATGCATGTGGTTAGCACATCTTATTGTGAGTGTAGCAAAATGCTTTTGCTTCTTGTTCCGAACATGCAGCAATATCTAACAAGTAATCAAACAATTCCACAAGTACTACCTAATACACACAAATAATACACACAAATATAAGTTAAGGATGGAATAAGAATATATATGTATAAATATATGGATGAGCCATGATCGAGCAACGTAGGCAAGATGCAATAGTGGTATAAAATACCCTATATACATATGAGATGACTAATGCAATATATGTAAACATTATTAAAGTGAATGTTGATCAATTTATTAAGTGGCCAATGATTTCAAGTCTGTATGTTGGCAGCAGTCACTCAATGTTAGTGGTGGCTGTTTAACAGTCTGATGGCCTTGAGATAGAAGCTGTTTTTCAGTCTCTCGGTCCCTGCTCTGATGCACCTGTACTGACCTCGCCTTCTGGATGACAGCGGGGTGAACAGGCAGTAGCTCGGGTGGTTGTTGTCCTTGATGATCTTTTTGGCCTTCCTGTGGCATCGAGTGGTGTAGGTGTCCTGGAGGGCAGGTAGTTTGCCCCCGGTAATGTGTTGGGCTGACCGCACCACCCTCTGGAGAGCCTTACGGTTGTGGGCGAAGCAGTTGCCGTACCAGGCGGTGATACAGCCCGCCAGGATGCTCTCGATTGTGCATCTTAGAAGTTTGTGAGTGCTTTTGGTGACAAGCCGAATTTCTTCAGCCTCCTGAGGTTGAAGAGGCGCTGCTGCGCCTTCTTCACAATGCTGTCTGTGTGAGTGGACCAATTCAGTTTGTCTGTGATGTGTCCGCCGAGGAACTTAAAACTTACTACCCTCTCCACTACTGTCCCATCGATGTGGATAGGGGGATGCTCCCTCTGCTGTTTCCTGAAGTCCACAATCACCTCCTTTGTTTTGTTGACGTTGAGTGTGAGGTTATTTTCCTGACACCACACTCCGGGGGCCCTCACCTCCTCCCTATAGGTTGTCTCGTTGTTGTTGGTAATCAAGAACTAATACTGTTGTGTTGTCTAAAAATGTAAGGGTTGAGTTGGAGGCGTGCATGGCCACGCAGTCCTGGGGGTACAGGAGGAGGCTGAGCACGCACCCTTGTGGAGCCCCAGATTTGAGGATCAGCGAAGTGGAGATGTTGTTTAGTGATAGTGACGCAGTGATGTCACATTCCCTGTGGGTTATTTATCTCTCCTCTAGATGCTCATTTTGGGATGAGAGGAGTATTAGAATGGAGCTGTAGACAGAAAGGCTTGGCAAGAGCTATAGGTTGTTACTTTGGATACCAACTGAGTCTGTCATCTCTCTCCCTCTGATCTCACTCTTGTCTCTCTCTCCCTCTGGTGTCCCTAACCCTCTGGTCCCCCTTTGGTCTCCCTCTCCCTCTGGTCCCCCTCTTTCTCTGGTCTCACTCTTGTCTCCCTCTGTTCTTACTCTGGTCTCCTCTCCCTTTGGTCTCCTCTCCCTCTGGTCTCCCTCTTCCTCTGTTCTCCCTCTCCTCTCCCTATGGTCTCCTCTCCCTATGGTCTCCTCTCCCTATGGTCTCCTCTCCCTATGGTCTCCTCTCCCTATGGTCTCCTCTCCCTCTGGTCTCCTCTCCCTCTGGTCTCCTCTCCCTCTGGTCTCCTCTCCCTATGGTCTCCTCTCCCTCTGGTTTCCCTCTTCCTCTGTTCTCCCTCTTCCTCTGTTCTCACTCTGGTTTCCCTCTTCCTCTGGTCTCCCTCTGGTTTCCCTGTTCCCCTGTTCTCCCTCTGGTTTCCCTCTTCCTCTGGTCTCCCTCTGGTTTCCCTGTTCCCCTGTTCTCCCTCTGGTCTCCTCTCCCTCTGGTCTCCTCTCCCTCTGGTCTCCTCTCCCTCTGGTCTCCTCTCCCTCTGGTCTCCCTCTTCCTCTGTTCTCCCTCTGGTTTCCCTCTTCCTCTGGTCTCCCTCTGGTTTCCCTGTTCCCCTGTTCTCCCTCTGGTTTCCCTCTTCCTCTGGTCTCCCTCTGGTTTCCCTCTTCCTCTGGTCTCCCTCTGGTTTCCCTGTTCCCCTGTTCTCCCTCTGGTCTCCTCTCCCTATGGTCTCCTCTCCCTATGGTCCCCTCTCCCTCTGGTTTCCCTCTTCCTTTGTTCTCCCTCTGGTTTCCCTCTTCCTCTGTTCTCCCTCTGGTTTCCCTCTTCCTCTGGTCTCCCTCTGGTTTCCCTCTTCCTCTGGTCTCCCTCTGGTTTCCCTGTTCCCCTGTTCTCCCTCTGGTCTCCTCTCCCTCTGGTCTCCTCTCCCTATGGTCTCCTCTCCCTATGGTCCCCTCTCCCTCTGGTTTCCCTCTTCCTCTGTTCTCCCTCTGGTTTCCCTCTTCCTCTGTTCTCTCTCTGGTTTCCCTCTTCCTCTGGTCTCCCTCTGGTTTCCCTGTTCCCCTGTTCTCCCTCTGGTTTCCCTGTTCCCCTGTTCTCCCTCTGGTTTCCCTCTTCCTCTGGTCTCCCTCTGGTTTCCCTGTTCCCCTGTTCTCCCTCTAGTCTCCCTCTTCCTCTGGTCTCCCTCTGTTCTTATTCTGTCTCCTCTCCCTCTGGTCTCCATCTCTCTTTGTTCTCTCTTTGGTCTCCCTCTTCTTCTGGTCTCCCTCTCTTCTCCTTCTCATTTCCCTCTACTCTCCCTCTACTCACCCTCAGGTCTCCCTCTTCCTCTGGTCTCCCTCTCTTCTCCTTCTCCTCTCCCTCTAGTCTCCCTCTTCCTCTGTTCTACCTCTGGGCTCCCTCTGTCCGTCCACTGGCCCCCTTCTCCCTCTGGTCTCCCTCTCCTCTATCTCTGGTCTCCCTCTGGTCTAACTCTGGTATCCCTTTGGTCTCCCTCTGGTCGAACGCTGGTCTCCCTCTGGTCTCCCTCTGGTCTCCCTCTGGTCTATCTCTGGTGTGTGTGTCTATATGTATGCGTGTGTGTGTGTGTCTGTATATGTGTGTGTGTGTGTCTGTATATGTGTGTGTGTGTGTCTTTATATGTGTGTGTGTGTGTGTGTGTGTCTGTATACGTGTGTGTGTTGTGTGTTGTGTGTGTGTGTGTATATATGTGTGTGTTTATGTCTATATGTGTTTGTGTGTGTCTATGTGTGTGTGTGTGTGTGTGTGTGTGTGTGTGTGTGTGTATATATGTGTGTGTTTATGTCTATATGTGTTTGCGTGTGTCTGTGTGTGTGTGTGTGTGTGTGTGTGTGTGTGTGTGTGTGTCTATATGTGTGTGTGTGTGTGTCTATATATGTGTGTGTATTTGTCTATGTATGTGTGTGTGTGTGTGTGTTACCACTAACAGTTCCCAATGTTACTATTAGAGGTCGACCGATTATGATTTTTCAACACTGATACCGATACCGATTATTGGAGGATACCGCTACCGAAAGCCAATACCGATTAAATGGCCAATTATTTATTTATTTATTTGTTATAATGACAATTAAAACAATACTGAATGAACACTTATTTTAACTTAATATAATACATCAATAAAATAAATTTATCCTCAAGTAAATAATGAAACATGTTCAATTTGGTTTAAATAATGCAAAAACCAAGTGTTGGAGAAGAAAGTAAAAGTGCAATATGTGCTATGTAAGAAAGCTAACGTTTCAGTTCCTTGCTCAGAACATGAGAACATATGAAAGCTGGTGGTTACTTTTAACATGAGTCTTCAATATTCCCAGGTAAGAAGTGTTAGGTTGTAGTGGTTATAGGAATTATAGGACTATTTCCCTCTATACCATTTGTATTTCATTAACCTTTGACTATTGGATGTTCTTATAGGCACTTTAGTATTGCCAGTGTAACAGTATAGCTTCCGTCCCTCTCCTCGCTCCTCCCTGGGCTCGAACCAGCAACACAACGACAACAGCCACCATCGAAGCAGCGTTACCCATGCAGAGCAAGGGGAACAACTACTAGAAGGCCCAGAGTGAGTGACGTTTGAAACGCTATTAGTGCGCGCTAACTAGCTAGCCGTTTCACTTCGGTTACACCAGCTTCATCTCGGGAGTTGATAGACTTGACGTCATAAACAGCGCAAGGCTTGACGCACAACGAAGAGCTGCTGGCAAAACGCCCGAAATTGCTGTTTGAATGAATGTTTACGAGCCTGCTGCTGCCTACTACCGCTCAGTCAGATACTTGTATGCTTGTATGCTCAGTCAGATTATATGCAACGCAGGACACGCTAGATAATATCTAGTAATATCATCAACCATGTGTAGTTAACTAGTGATTATGATCCATTGTTTTTTATAAGATAAGTTTAAAGCTAGATAGCAACTTACCTCCTTGTGGAGTACAATGAGAGGCAGGTTGTTATTGCGTTGGACTAGTTAACTGTAAGGTTACAAGATTGGATCCCCCGAGCTGACAATGTGAAAATCGGTCGTTCTGCCCCTGAATGAGGCAGTTAACCCACCGTTCCTAGGCCGTCATTGAAAATAAGAATGTGTTCTTAACTGACTTGTCTAGTTATGCTGTGAGGGGTGGCCAGTCCTCTTCTGGCTGTGCCGGGTGGAGATTATAACAGAACATGGCCAAGATGTTCAAATGTTCATAAATGACCAGCAGGGTAAAATAATAATAATCACAGGCAGAACAGTTGAAACTGGAGCAGCAGCATGGGCCAGACTACACTCAATCATATGACCCACTGAAGAGATGAGTCTTCAGTAAAGACTTAAAGGTTGAGACCGAGTTTTCGTCTCTCACATGGGTAGGCAGACCATTCCATAAAAATGGAGCTCTATAGGAGAAAGCCCTGCCTCCAGCTGTTTGCTTAGAAATTCTAGGGACAATTAGGAGGCCTGCGTCTTGTGACCGCAGCGTACGTGTAGGTATGTACGGCAGGACCAAATCAGAGAGAGAGGTAGGAGCAAGCCCATGTAATGCTTTGTAGGTTAGCAGTAAAACCTTGAAATCAGCCCTTGCCTTAACAGGAAGCCAGTGTAGGGGGAGGCTAGCACTGGAGTAATATGATCACGTTTTTTGGTTCTAGTCAGGATTCTAGCAGCCGTATTTAGCACTAACTGAAGTTTATTTAGCACTTTATCCGGGTAGCCGGAAAGTAGAGCATTGCAGTAGTCTAACCTAGAAGTGACAAAAGCATGGATTAATTTTTCTGCATCATTTTTGGACAGAAAGTTTCTGATTTTTGCAATGTTACGTAGATGGAAAAAAGCTGTCCTTGAAACAGTCTTGATATGTTCGTCAAAAGAGAGATCAGGGTCCAGAGTAACGCCGAGGACCTTTACAGTTTTATTTGAGACGACTGTACAACCATGAAGATTAATTGACAGATTCAACAGAAGATCTCTTTGTTTCTTGGGACCTAGAACAAGCATCTCTGTTTTGTCTGAGTTTAAAAGTAGAACGTTTGCAGCCATCCACTTCCTTATGTCTGAAACACAGGCTTCTAGCGAGGGCAATTTTGGGGCTTCACCATGTTTCATTGAAATGTACAGCTGTGTGTCATCCGCATAGCAGTGAAAGTTAACATTATGTTTTCGAATGACATCCCCAAGAGGTAAAATATATAGGGAAAACAATAGTGGTCCTAAAACGGAACCTTGAGGAACACCGAAATTTACAGTTGATTTGTCAGAGGACAAACCATTCACAGAGACAAACTTATATCTTTCCGACAGATAACATCTAAACCAGGCCAGAACCTGTCCGTGTAGACCAATTTGGGTTTCCAATCTCTCCAAAAAAATGTGGTGATCGATGGTATCAAAAGCAGCACTAAGGTCTAGGAGCGCGAGAACAGATGCAGAGCCTCAGTCTGATGCCATTAAAAGGTAATTTAAAACCTTCACAAGTGCCGTCTCAGTGCTATGATGGGGTCTAAAACCAGACTGAAGCATTTCGTATACATTGTTTGTCTTCAGGAAGGCAGTGAGTTGCGCAACAGTCTTTTAAAAAAAAATTGAGAGGAATGGAAGATTCGATATTGGCCGATAGTTTTTTATATTTTCTGGGTCAAGGTTTAGCTTTTTCAAGAGAGGCTTTATTACTGCCACTTTTAGTGAGTTTGGTACACATCTGGTGGATAGAGAGCCGTTTATTATGTTCAACATAGGAGGGCTGAGCACAGGAAGCAGCTCTTTCAGTAGTTTAGTTGGAATAGGGTCCAGTATGCAGCTTGAAGGTTCAGAGCCCATTACTATTTTCATCAATGTGTCAAGAGATATAATACTAAAACACTTGAGTCACTCTCTTGATCCTAGATCCTTATAGAGTTGTGCAGACTCAGGACAACTGAGCATTGGAGAAATAAGCAGATTTAAAGAGGAGTCCGTAATTTGCTTTCTAATAATCATGATCCTTTCCTCAAAGAAGTTCATGAATTTATCACTGCTGAAGTGAAAGCCATCCTCTCTTGGGGGATGCTGCTTTTTAGTTAGCTTTGCGACAGTATCAAAAAGGAATTTCGGATTGTTCTTATTTTCCTCAATTAAGTTGGAAAAATAGGATGATCGAGCAGCAGGAAGGGCTCTTCGGTATTGCACGGTACTGTGTTTCCAAGGTAGTCGGAAGACTTCCAGTTTGGTGTGGCACCATTTCCGTTCCAATTTTCTGGAAGCTTGCTTCAGAGCTTGGTTATTTTCTGTATACCAGGGAGCTAGTTTCTTATGAGAAATGTTTTTAGTTTTTAGGGGTGCAACTGCATCTAGGGTGTTGCGCAAGGTTAAATTGAGTTCCTCAGTTAGGTGGTTAACTGATTTTTGTCCTCTGGCGTCCTTGGGTAGACAGAGGGAGTCTGGAATGGCATCAAGGTGTCTTTGTGTTGTCTGTGAATTTATAGCACGACTTGTGATATTCCTTGGTTGGGGTCTGAGCAGATTATTTGTTGCAATTGCAAACGTAATAAAATGGTGGTCCGATAGTCCAGGATTATGAGGAAAAACATTAAGATCCACAGCATTTATTCCATGGGACAAAGCTAGGTCCAGAGTATGACTGTGACAGTGAATAGGTCCAGAGACGTGTTGGACAAAACCCACTGAGTCGATGATGGCTCCGAAAGCCTTTTGGAATGGGTCTGTGGACTTTTCCATGTGAATATTAAAGTCACCAAAATTTGAATATTATCTCCTATGACTACAAGGTCCGATAGGAATTCAGGGAACTCAACGAGGAACGCTGTATACGGCCCAGGAGGCCTGTAAACAGTAGCTATAAAAAGTGATTGAGTAGGCTGCATAGATTTCATGACTAGAAGCTCAAAAGACGGAAATTTCATTTTTTTATTTGTAATTTGAAATTTGCTATCGTAAATGTTAGCAACACTTCCTCCTTTGCGGGATGCACGGGGGATATGGTCACTAGTGTAGCCAGGAGGTGAGGCCTAATTTAACACAGTAAATTCATCAGGCTTAAGCCATGTTTCAGTCAGGCCAAGACATCAAGATTATGATCAGTGATTAGTTCATTGACTATAACTGCCTTTGAAGTGAGGGATCTAACATTAAGTAGCCCTATTTTGAGATGTGAGGTATTACGACCTCTTTCATTAATGACAGGAATGGAGGAGGTCTTTATCCTAGTGAGACTGCTAAGGCGAACACCAACATGTTTAGTTTTGCCCAACCTAGGTCGAGGCACAGACACGGTAGACACGGTCTCAATGGGGATGAGCTGACTACACTGACTGTGCTAGTGGCAGACTACACTAAGCTAGCAGGCTGGCCTGCACCCTATTTCATTGTGGAGCTAGAGGAGTTACAGCCCTGTCTATGTTGGTAGATAAGATGAGAGCACCCCTCCAGCTAGGATGGAGTCCGTCACTCCTCAGCAGGCCAGGCTTGGTCCTGTTTGTGTGTGAGTCCCAGAAAGAGGGCCAATTATCTACAAATTCTATCTTTTGGGAGGGGCAGAAAACAGTTTTCACCCAGCGATTGAGTTGTGAGACTCTGCTGTAGAGCTCATCACTCCCCCTAACTGGGAGGGGGCCAGAGACAATTACTCGATGCCGACATATCTTTCTAGCTGATTTAAACGCTGAAGCTATGTTGCACTTGGTGATCTCTGACTGTTTCATTCTAACATCGTTGGTGCCTATGTGGATACCAATATCTCTATATACTCTCTACACTTGCCAGTTTTAGCTATAGCCAGCACCATCTTCAGATTAGCCTTAACGTCGGTAGCCCTGCCCTCTGGTAAACAGTGTATGATCGCTGGATGATTCGTTTTAAGTCTAATACTGCGGGTAATGGAGTCACCAATGACTACAGTTTTCAATTTGTCAGAGCTAATGGTGGGAAGCTTCGACATCTCAGACCCCGTAACGGGAGGAGTAGAGACAAGAGAAGGCTCGGCCTCTGACTCCGACTCGCTGCTTAGTGGGGAAAACCGGTTGAAAGTTTCTGTCGGCTGAATGAGCGACACCGGTTGAGCATTTCTACAGCATTTCCCTCCAGAAACCGTGAGGAAGTTGTCCGGCTGCGGGGACCGTGCAAGGGGATTTATACTAACGTTACCATCTGTACTTACTGGTGGCACAGACGCTGTTTCATCCTTTCCTACACTGAAATTACCCTTGCCTAACGATTGCTTCTGAAGCTGGGCTTGTAGCACAGCTATCCTCGTCATAAGGCGATCGTTCTCCTGTATATTATAAGTACAACGACTGCAATTAGAAGGCATCATGTTAATGTTACTACTTAGCTTCGGCTGTTGGAGGTCCTGACGAATCAGGTCCAGATAAAGCATCATGTTAATGTTACTACTTAGCTTCGGCTGTTGGAGGTCCTGACGAACCACGTCCAGATAAAGCGTCTGGAGTGAAAAAATTGAATGAAAAAAAGTTGAGTGAAAAACCAAAAATATCAACGGTAATTAAAAAGTAAGAACCGTAAAGTTGTCAGGTAGCAAAGTAAGGTTGGCAACAAAATGCACAGCAACACGTAAACAGTCTGCAAGTTGTGACCGTAAATGGCGTCAACAACACAGGTCTGTGGCAGTGCTCAGCAAAAAAAAGTCTCTGAGAGCTTTACACACCTGAATTGATTGTATGTTTTCCTGGGTAAGTCTCTGAGAGCTTTACACACCTGAATTGACTGTAAATCTTCCTGGGTAAGTCTCTGAGAGCTTTACACACCTGAATTGACTGTACATCTTCCTGGGTAAGTCTCTGAGAGCTTTACACACCTGAATTGACTGACTGTAAATCTTCCTGGGTAAGTCTCTGAGAGCTTTACACACCTGAATTGACTGACTGTAAATCTTCTTTGGTAAGTCTCTGAGAGCTTTACACACCTGAATTGATAGGACCAGGGATTGACCATATAACTGGACAGTACTCTAAATGTGATAGGACCACGGATTGACCATAGAACTGAACAGTACTCTAAGTGTGATAGGACCAGGGACAGTACTCTAAGTGTGATATGACCAGGGATTGACCATATAACTGGACAGTACTCTAAGTGTGATAGGACCAGGGATTGACCATATAACTGGACAGTACTCTAAGTGTGATAGGACCAGGGACAGTAATCTAAGTGTGATAGGACCAGGGATTGACCATATAACTGGACAGTACTCTAAGTGTGATAGGACCAGGGATTGACCGTATAACTGGACAGTACTCTAAGTGTGATATGACCAGGGATTGACCATATAACTGGACAGTACTCTAAGTGTGATAGGACCAGGGATTGACCATATAACTGGACAGTACTCTAAGTGTTATAGGACCAGGGATTGACCATATAACCAGACAGTACTCTAAGTGTGATAGGACCAGGGACAGTAATCTAAGTGTGATAGGACCAGGGATTGACCATATAACTGGACAGTACTCTAAGTGTGATAGGACCAGGGATTGACCGTATAACTGGACAGTACTCTAAGTGTGATATGACCAGGGATTGACCATATAACTGGACAGTACTCTAAGTGTGATAGGACCAGGGATTGACCATATAACTGGACAGTACTCTAAGTGTTATAGGACCAGGGATTGACCATATAACCAGACAGTACTCTAAGTGTTATAGGACCAGGGACAGTACTCTAAGTGTGATAGGACCAGGGACAGTACTCTAGGTGTGATATGACCAGGGATTGACCATATAACTGGACAGTACTCTAAATGTGATAGGACCAGGGATTGACCATAGAACCAGACAGTACTCTAAGTGTGATAGGACCAGGGATTGAATCACCTGATTCAGTGTGCTAGATGTTACATAGCATTTTCTTGTAACAGGAAATCCCCTACCCATCTTAATAACAATATTATCTGTGTTCTGACCATGATAAAGACACATTCAATTGGGGATCATCCGCAAACATGTATCTTGAACCAAATACAGTACATTTAGTTTTAGAAATGTTCAACATCAATTTGTTCATATCAACCCACTCAGACACCACTGCTCAGTACATCTGTTAGCTCGTTAACATTCTGATGCTGCGCTGTACATTGTTGAGTCATCAGCATACATGACCACTGTTGCTTTGTTCATTGCTGAAGGTTAATCATTAGTAAAGATAAGAGAAGAGAAGTGGTCCTATGAAACTTCCTTGAGGAACACCACAGTGTATATCTTTACTGTTTGAAAAGCTACCATTAAATAACTTTTTTTTTGTTGCCATCTCCTGGATAGATAGCTTTTCATCCAGGATAGAGCTGCAGACTTATAACCATAACATTTTACTTTACCTAGTAACAGTTCATGATCAACTAAATCAAAAGCAACACTGAAATCTAGCAACACTGCACCAACTAACTTCCTGTCGTCCATACTCTTTAACCAATCAATTGTCATTTGTGCTAAGGCTGTACTCGTAGAATACCCTTCTTTGTATGCATGCTGGAAACCTGTTATCAAACCATTTCATGAGAAATAATCTTTGATTTGTACAGATATAATTTTTACTTTTTTACACCGGCAACCCATTTATTTGTCGACTATGAGGACCAGTGAATGCAGATGTTCTATCCTTAGGTAGTGGAATAACCTTTGAATCTTTCCAGGCTTCTGGGCCCACCCCATACATCAAGCACTTATAACACATATGAGAGATTGGGGCTGATATTTGGTTAGCTGTAACTCTCAGCAATTTTGCATCAAGATGATCTGTACCAGGTGACTTGTCATCCGAAAGAGACAACGGCATCCTTCCTACCCCTTCCCTTTCTACCTCTTCCCTTCCTACCCCTTCCCTTTCTACACCTTCCCTTTCTACCTCTTCCCTTTCTGTCTCTTCCCTTTCTGTCTCTTCCCTTTCTGTCTCTTCCCTTTCTACCTCTTCCCTTTCTGTCTCTTCCCTTTCTACCTCTTCCCTTTCTGCCTCTTCTCTTTCTACCTCTTCCCTTTCTACCTCTTCCCTTTCTGTCTCTTCCCTTTCTGTCTCTTCCCTTTCTGTCTCTTCCCTTTCTGTCTCTTCCCTTTATGTCTCTTCCCTTTCTGCCTCTTCCCTTTCTGTCTCTTCCCTTTCTGTCTCTTCCCTTTCTGTCTCTTCTCTTTCTGTCTCTTCCCTTCCTACCTCTTCCCTTTCTGTCTCTTCAGAACAGATAGAACAGAACAGAACAGAACAGAACAGACAGAACAGAACAGATAGAAAAGACAGAACAGAACAGAACAGATAGGACAGATAGAACAGAACAGAACATATAGGACAGGTATAACAGAACAGTACAGAACAGATAGAACAGTACAGAACAGATAGAACAGAACAGACAGAACAGTACAGAACAGATATAACAGAACAGAACAGATATAACAGAACAGAACAGAACATACAGAACAGAACATACAGAACAGATAGAACAGAACAGAACAGAACAGACAGAACAGAACTGAACAGAACAGAACAGAACAGATAGAACAGATAGAACAGAACAGAAAGAACAGAACAGATAGAACAGAACAGAACAGAACAGATAGAACAGAACAGGAAAGACAGAACAGAACAGATAGAACAGAACAGATAGAACAGAACAGAACAGAACAGAACAGAACAGATAGAACAGAACAGATAGAACAGATAGAACAGAACAGAACAGAACAGAACAGATAGAACAGAACAGATAGAACAGAACAGGAAAGACAGAACAGAACAGATAGAACAGAACAGATAGAACAGAACAGAACAGAACAGATAGAACAGAACAGATAGAACAGATAGAACAGAACAGAACAGAACAGAACAGATAGAACAGAACAGATAGAACAGATAGAACAGAACAGATTGAACAGAACAGTACAGAACAGATAGAACAGAACAGAACATACAGAACAGATAGAACAGAACAGAACAGATAGAACAGAACAGAACATACAGAACAGATAGAACAGAACAGATAGAACAGAACAGACAGAACAGATACAACAGAACAGATACAACAGAACAGAACAGATAGAACAGAACAGCTAGAACAGAATGGAACAGAACAGAACAGATAGAACAGACAGAACAGAGCATTCGTCTACTTTCCCCCTGACTGTGTATCCTGGTAGGCAGTATGAGCTGAGTATTGACAGTGTGACAGTGTGAGGTGGAGGAGAGGTACGGATGGAGAGAGTGTGTAAATGGAGCGTTAATGGAACCTGGTGGGAGGTGGAAAGGTAGCTAGGCAGCTAGGAGATGGGATGACTCACAGGGAGTGTGTGTGTATATATGTGTGTGTATGTGTGTGTGTATGTATGTGTGTGTGTATGTATGTGTGTCTATGTGTGTGTGTGTGTATCTATGTGTATGCGTGTATGCGTGTGTCTGTGTGTCTGTGCTTACATACATGTGTGTATATCAGAGCAGGCTGGTGGGAGGAGCTATAGGAGAACGGGCTCGTTGTATTGGCTGGAATGGAATCAATGGAACGGTATCAAACACGTCAAGCATATGGGAACCACATGTGACCACGTTTCAATTATTCCATTCCCGGCCATTACAATGGGTCTGTCCTCCTATAGCTCCTCCCACCAGCCTGCTCTGGTGTGTGAACCCTGAGTCTGTCCTCCTATAGCTCCTCCCACCAGCCTCCTCTGGTGTGTGAACCCTGAGTCTGTCCTCCTATAGCTCCTCCCACCAGACTCCTCTGGTGTGTGAACCCTGAGTCTGTCCTGTGTGAACTCTGATGCATTAAGTAGAGGCGTGGGTCGTTCTCCTGAAACCTTCAATTAGCATTAGCGAAGAACTGACAGATATTTTTCAACCAAGTAAACACATCAGTGTCCACTAAGTTCACTTTTAACCTTTCAGACCATGGTCAACAACACATTAGCCTACGGTCACACACACATACACACACTCACACGCAAGAACACACACACACACACACACACACACACAAACACAGGCAAGAACATACACACACAGACACAGGCAAGAACACACACACACACACACAGCAAGAACACCACATTCAAATTGAAATGTGACATTTTTGATGCTCCTCAGGATGTCTGGGGACGTCGGGGGACTCGGGGGAAGTCGGGGGACATTGAGGGACTCTGGGGACATTGAGGGACTCTGGGGACATTGAGGGACTCTGGGGACTTCGGGGGACCTTGAGGGACTCTGGGGATGTCGGGGGACACTGGGGACATCGGGGACATTGAGGGACTCTGGGGACATTGAGGGACTCTGGGGACGTCGAGGGACTCTGGGGACAATGAGGGACTCTGGGGACTCTGGGGACAATGAGGGACACTGGGGACGTCGGGGGACATGGAGTAACTCTGGGGACGTCGGGGGACATCGAGTGACTCTGGGGACGTCAGGGGACATCGAGTGACTCTGGGGACGTCGGGGGACATTGAGGGACTCTGGGGACGTCGAGGGACTCTGGGGACAATGAGGGACTCTGGGGACATTGAGGGACTCTGGGGACAATGAGGGACATTGAGGGACTCTGGGGACAATGAGGGACACTGGGGACGTCGGGGGACTCTGTGGACAATGAGGGACTCTGTGGACGTCGGTGGACTCTGGGGACAATGAGGGACTCTGGGGACATCGAGTGACTCTGGGGACGTCGGGGGACATCGAGTGACTCTCGGGACGTCGGGGGACATCGAGTGACTCTGGGGACGCCGGGGGATACCGAGTGACTCTGGGGACGTCGGGGGACATCGAGTGACTCTGGGGACATCGAGTGACTCTGGGGACGTCGGGGGACATCGAGTGACTCTGGGGACATCGAGTGACTCTGGGGACGTCGGGGGACTCTGGGGACATCGAGTGACTCTGGGGACATCGAGTGACTCTGGGGGACGTCGGGGAACTGTGTTAAAACCGTCCACTAGGGGCAACAATAAAACGTCTGGGTGTATAGAATGGTAGTCTGCTGCATCCCTGCACCCAAAATGAGTTAGCAAGGCTGAGCAGATGTTCTTATACAGAGCAACTAGGGTCAAGTGCCTTGCTCAAGGGCACATTGACAGATGTTATTTTATGTAGTCCGCTCTGGGATTTGAACCAGCAACCTTTCACGTACTGGCCCAATGTTCTTAACCTCTAGGCTGCCTGCCACCCAATCTGTAGCTAATACCAGAAGCTAATTAACCCTAATCCTTAATTTAACCAATCTGAATTAATGCCCTACTAGTTGTTTCAACTTTGAGTTGAATATGCATGAACCCTTAATTTAACTCATGTCGCCACTAGCAACAGAGAGCGCATCAAGTTTTGCTTGAGAGTTGTGGACGGCAGAAGGGCTTTATCTGCCCCCTCTGGACCCCGAGTTTGAAGTGTTCAATCCCAGCGATAGTCGGTGCTGCGTCGACAAACATGTTGTTATTTATACATTTGAGGTAGAGAGAAACATGGGGGAAAAAGTCACATTTTGCAGTGAGACTGTGAGAACTTGTTGACAACACACACTCACACACACTCACACACACTCACACACACACTCACACACACTCACACATACACTCACACACACTCACACATACACTCAGTCACGCAGAAGCTCACACACTCACACATACATACACACACTCACACACGCTCACACACACACACTCATTCACGCAGAAGCTCAAACACACTCACACATACACTCACACACACACTCACACACACTCACACATACACTCACACATACACTCACACACACACTCTCACACACTCACACATACACACACACACTCACACACTCACACACTCATACACATACACACTCACACACTCACACACACTCACACACACACACACTCAGTCACGCAGAAGCTCACACACACTCACACATACACTCAGTCACGCAGAAGCACACACACACTCACACATACACACACACACTCACACACATATACACACACACACACACTCACACACACACACACAGACACACACTCAGTCACGCAGAAGCTCACACACACTCACACACACACTCAGTCACACAAAAGCACACACACACTCACACACACTCAGTCACACAGAAGCTCACACACACTCACACACACACACACACACACACACTCAGTCACACAGAAGCTCAAACACACTCACACATACACTCACACACACACTCACACACACTCACACATACACTCACACACACACTCTCACACACTCACACATACACACACACACTCACACACTCACACACTCACACATACACACACACACTCACACACTCACACACTCACACTCATACACATACACACTCACACACTCACACACTCACACTCACACATACACACACACACACACACTCACACACACACACTCAGTCACGCAGAAGCTCACACACACTCACACATACACTCAGTCACGCAGAAGCACACACACACTCACACATACACACACACACTCACACACATATACACACACACACACACTCACACACACACACACAGACACACACTCAGTCACGCAGAAGCTCACACACACTCACACACACACTCAGTCACACAAAAGCACACACACACTCACACACACTCAGTCACACAGAAGCTCACACACACTCACACACACACACACACACACACACTCAGTCACACAGAAGCTCACACTCACTCACACAAACTCACACACACTCACACACACACTCAGTCACACAGAAGCTCACACACACTCACACACACACTCACACACACAGAAGCTCACACACACTCACACACACAGAAGCTCACACAGTGGTAACTGATGCAGTACATCGACCTTTAAGCTGCTGGTTTATCGACGTGTGTAAAGGAGCGTCCTAATAGGTGTGTGTGTAAACGTGGTGTGTGTGTGTGTGTGTGTGTAAACATGGTGTGTGTGTGTGTGTGTAAACGTGGTGTGTGTGTGTGTAAACGTGGTGTGTGTGTGTGTGTGTGTAAACGTGGTGTGTGTGTGTGTGTGTGTGTAAACGTGGTGTGTGTGTGTGTGTACCTGTCGTGGACAGAACTGTGTTTGTGTGAGACTCAAAGGCTAATGTGATAATATCTCTGCATGTGTGTGTGTATTCTACACTGATGCTACTGTGTGTGTACAGTATGAGTCCTATTCATCTACAGAGCCTTGAAATATTGGGTCGTGAATTGAATGAGTGAATCACCATTAACACACTGTCTCTCTCTCTGTCTCTCTCGGTCTCTCTCTCGGTCTCTCTCTCTGTCCCTCTCTCTGTCTCTCTCTCTGTCTCTCTCTCTCTCTCTCTCTCTCTGTCTCTCTCTCTGCCTCTCTCTCTCTCTCTCTCTCTCTCGGTCTCTCTCTCTGTCTCTCTCTCTGTCTGTGTCTCTCTATCTTTCTCTCTCTGTCTCTCTATCTTTCTCTCGCTCTCTGTCTCTCTCTCTCTCTGTCTCTCTCTGTCTCTCTCTCTCTCTGCCTCTCTCTCTGTCTCTCTCGGTCTCTCTCTCTCTCTCTCTGTCTCTCTCTCTCTCTCTCTGTCTCTCTCTCTGCCTCTCTCTCTCTCTCTCTCGGTCTCTCTCTCTGTCTCTCTCTCTCTGTGTCTCTCTATCTTTCTCTCTCTGTCTCTCTACCTTTCTCTCGCTCTCTTTCTCTCTGTCTCTCTCTCTCTCTGTCTCTCTCTCTCTCTCTGTCTCTCTCTCTCTCTCTCTCTCTGTCTCTCTCTCTCTCTCTCTCTCTGTCTCTCTCTCTCTCTGTCTCTCTCTCTCTCTCTCTCTCTCTCTCTCTCTCTCTCTCTCTCTCTCTCTCTCTCTCTCTCTCTCTGTCTCTGTCTCAATTCAATTCAAGGGCTTTCTTGGCATGGGAAACGTGTTAACATTGCCAAAGCAAGTGAGGTAGATAATATATAAAGTGAAATAAACAATAAAAATGAACAGTAAACATTACACATACAGAAGTTTCAAAACAATAAAGACACTACAAATGCCATATTATATATATATATATATATATATATATATATATATATATATATATATATATATATACAGTGTTTTAACAATGTACAAATGGTTAAAGTACACAAGATAAAATAAATAAGCATAAATATGGGTTGTATTTACAATGGTGTGTGTTCTTCACTAGTTGCCCTTTTCTCGTGGCAACAGGTCACAAATCTTGCTGCTGTGATGGCACACTGTGGTATTTCACCCAGTAGATATGGGAGTTTATCAACATTGGATTTGTTTTCATATTCTTTGTGGGTCTGTGTAATCTGAGGAAAATATGTGTCTCTAATATGGTCATACATTGGGCAGGAGGTTAGGAAGTGCAGCTCAGTTTCCACCTCATTTTGTGGGCAGTGAGCACATAGCCTGTCTTCTCTTGAGAGCCAGTTCTGCCTACGACGGCATTTCTCAATAGCAAGGCTATGCTCACTGAGTCTGTACATAGTCAAAGCTTTCCTTATTTTTGTGTCAGTCACAATGGTCAGGTATTCTGCCGCTGTGTACTCTCGGTTTAGGGCAAAATAGCATTCTAGTTTACTCTGTTTTTTTGTGTCCAATGTGTCCAATGTGTCAAGTAATTATCTTTTTGTTTTCTCATGATTTGGTTGGGTCTAATTGTTCTGCTGTCCTGGTGCTCTGTAGGGTGTGTTTGTGTTTGTGAACAGAGCCCCAGGACCAGCTTGCTTAGGGGACTCTTCTCCAGGTTCATCTCTCTGTAAGTGATGGCTTTGTTATGGAAGGTTTGGGAATCAATTCCTTTTAGGTGGTTGTAGAATTTAACGGCTCTTTTCTGGATTTTGATAATTAGTGCCTAATTCTGCTCTGCATGCATTATTTGGTGTTCTACGTTGTTCTACGTTGTACACGGAGGATATTTTAGCAGAATTCTAGTTGAGAACACCTTTATTTAACCAGGTAGGCCAGTTGAGAACACCTTTATTTAACCAGGTAGGCTAGATGAGAACACCTTTATTTAACCAGGTAGGCTAGTTGAGAACACCTTTATTTAACCAGGTAGGCTAGTTGAGAACACCTTTATTTAACCAGGTAGGCTAGTTGAGAACACCTTTATTTAACCAGGTAGGCTAGTTGAGAACACCTTTATTTAACCAGGTAGGCTAGTTGAGAACAAGTTCTCATTTACATCTGTGACCTGGCCAAGATAAAGCAAAGCAGTGTGACACAAACAACAACACAGAGTTACACATGGGACAAAGGTACAGTCATTAACACAATAGAAAAAATCTATACACAGTGTGTGCAAGTGGAGTAAGATAAGGGAGGTAAGGCAATAAATAGGCTGTAGTGACGAAGTAATTACAATTTAGCAATTTAACACTGGAGTGATAGATGTGCTGAAGATGAATGTGCAAGTAGAGATACTGCAAAGGAGAAGAAAATAAATAAATAACAGTATGGGGATGAGGTAGTTCAGTGGGCTGTTTACATATTGGCTGTGTACAATTACAGTAATCTGTGAGCTGCTCTGACAGCTGATGCTTAAAGTTAGTGAGGGAGATATAAGTCTCCAGCTTCAGTGATTTTTACAATTCGTTCCAGTCATTGGCAGCAGAGAACTGGAAGGAGAGGTGGCCAAAGGAGGAATTGGCTTTGGGGGTGACCAGTGAAATATACCTGCTGGAGCGCGTGCTATGGTTGGGTGTTGCTTTGGTGACCAGTGAGCTGAGGCAAGGCGGACCTTTACCTAGCAAATACTTCTAGATGACCTGGAGCCAGTGGGTTTGGCGACAAATATGAAGCGAGGGTCAGCCAACGAGAGCGTACAGGTCGCAGTGGGGGGTAGAATATGGGCTTTGGTGACAAACCTGGAGCCAGTGGGTTTGGCGACAAATATGAAGCGAGGGTCAGCCAATGAGAGCGTACAGGTCGCAGTGGTGGGTAGAATATGGGTTTGGCGACAAATATGAAGCGAGGGTCAGCCAATGAGAGCGTACAGGTCGCAGTGGTGGGTAGAATATGGGTTTGGCGACAAATATGAAGCGAGGGTCAGCCAATGAGAGCGTACAGGTTGCAGTGGTGGGTAGAATATTATACTTATTTATTTTACCTTTATTTAACAAGGCAGTTAATTAACCTCTCTAAAACTCAGAAATAGAGATACAATTAAGCCCTTACCTTAAATAATAAATGTTCCTTTTGTCCGATGAAGTCTCTTTATATCCAAACACCTCCGTTTTCTTCAGTAATCCACAGGCTCAAACTCAAAACAAAACAATCAGACAAAAAAAATCCAAATTGTATCCGTAAAGTTAATAGAAACATGTCAAACGTAGTTTAAATTCAAGCCTCCTTGTTGTTTTTTAGCCTAAATGATCTATAAAATTTCAACCGGACAATAACAATATAAAAGGTAAACAAGAAATGCACATGCGCCTGAAAAAACTCTGCGTCACGTTAGGGTCCACTCGTTCAGACTGGTCTTACTCCCTCATTTATAAGAATACAAGCCTGAAACAATTTCTAAAGACTGTTGACATGTAGTGGAAGGCATAGGAACTGCAAATGGAGTCCTAAGTCAATGGATACTGTAATGGCATTGAATAGAAAACTACAAAAACAAAAACAAAACTACTTCCTGAATGGATTTTTCTCAGGTTTTCACCTGCTAAATCAGTTCTGTTACAGAACATTTTCAGACATCAGACATTTTAACAGTTTTGGAAACGTTGGAGTGTTTTCTTTCCAAATCTACCAGTTAGTTATTCATATCATATCTTCTGGGCCCGAGTAGCAGGCCGTTTAATTTTTCATCCAAAATTCTGAATGCTGCCCCCTACCCTAGAGAGGTTAAGAATACATTCTTATTTTCAATGACGGCCTAGGAACAGTTCAGGGGCAGAACAACAGATTTGTACCGTGTCAGCTCGGGGATATCAACTTGCAACCTTTACTAGTCCAACGCTCTAACCACTAGGCTACCCCCTGCTACACTGCCGCCCCAATATTGTGTAGTGTAGTATAGTGATAGACTGCGTCCAATTTGCTGAGTAGAGTATTGGAAGCTATTTTGTAGATGACATCGCCGAAGTCGAGGATTGGCAGGATAATCAGTTTTACTTGGGTAAGTTTGGTAAGTTTGGCGGCGTGAGTGAAGGATGCTTTGTTGCGAAATAGAATGCCGATTCTAGATTTTATTTTGGATTGGAGAGTCTGGAAGGAGAGTTTACAGTCTAACCAGACACCTAGGTATTTGAAATTGTCTACATATTCTAAGTCAGAACCGTCCAGAGTAGTGATGTTGGACAGGCGGGCAGATGCAGGCAGCGGTCGGTTGAAGAGCATGCATTTAGTTAATTAACACAGTGTCCAAAGAAAGGCCAGAAGTATACAGAATGGTGTTGTCTACGTAGAGGTTGATCACAGACTCACCAGCAGCAAGAGCTACATCATTGATGTATACTCGCCAATTCGTGTATATGTTAAAGAGGGTGGGGCTTAAGTTGCATCCCTGTCTCACCCCACGGCCCTGTGGGAAGAAATGTGTGTTTTTTTGCCAATTTTAACTGCACACTTGTTTTTTGTACATGGATTTTATAATGTCATATATTTTATGTTTTTCCTCCCAAACACCACTTTCCATCAATTTGTATAGCAGACCCTCATTCCAAATTGAGTCAAAATCTTTTTTTAAATCAACCAAGGTTGATAATTATTTACATTTGTTTTGGTTTGTTTGGTTTTCAATTAGGTTGTGCAGGGTGAATATGTGGTCAGTTGTACGGTTGTTTTCATTGAGGAAATGAACGTGTCTGATGTATTGATAATACAGAGGATTTCCCCAAGGTTGCTGTTGACGCATATCCCATGATAGTTATTGGGGTCAAATTTCTCTCTGTTTCTCCCTGTTTCTCTCTCTGTTTCTCTCTGTTTCTCTGTTTCTCTTCGTTTCTCTCTTTGTTTCTCTGTTTCTCTCTGTTTCTCTCTCTGTTTCTCTCTGTTTCTCTCTCTGTTTCTCTCTGTTTCTCTGTTTCTCTTCGTTTCTCTCTTTGTTTCTCTGTTTCTCTCTGTTTCTCTCTCTGTTTCTCTCTGTTTCTCTCTCTGTTTCTCTCTGTTTCTCTCTCTGTTTCTCTCTGTTTCTCTCTCTGTTTCTCTCTGTTTCTCTGTTTCTCTTTGTTTCTCTCTCTGTTTCTCTGTTTCTCTGTTTCTCTGTTTCTCTGTTTCTCTGTTTCTCTGTTTCTCCGTTTCTCTCTGTTTCTCTCTGTTTCTCTCTCCAGATTGTTTTCCTGCGACTGGCTTTTCTCACCTATCTGTGTGTGTGTGTGTGTGTGTGTGTGTGTGTGTGTGTGTGTGTGTGTGTGTGTGTGTGTGTGTGTGTGTGTGTGTGTGTGTGTGTGTGTGTGTGTGTGTGTGTGTGTGTGTGTGTGTGTTTCACACCTATCAGTATGCCACTGGAGTGATAGATGAGTGCTTGGTACCTGACTGGCTGTCTGACTGGCTGTCTGACTGGCTGTCTGACTGGCTGTCTGTCTGACTGGCTGTCTGATTTGCTTACTAGTAGTTACATCATCATTCCTCAGACAGAGATGAATAGTTGTTTTGTGCTTACGGTGAAATATGTTGTATATCGCAGATCAACCAATAACAAGTCTGTTTGTCCTTCTCTTCAATACAGTTGCATATTGTTCGTTTCTTCACCCTAATCCCCCCCCCTTGTCCCTTAACACCCCCTTGTCATCCGCCATCTCTCCTAGCTGCCCCCCCCTTCCTTCTCTCCTCTCTTCCCTGTCACAGTGAGAGGGCCATTATAGACCATTAAGGTCCCAGTCCAGATAGACAGAGTGACAGGAGAGGAGGAAAGGAGGAGGAGGAGGAGGAGGAGAGGAGGAGGAGGAGGAGAGGGGGAGGGGGGAGGAGGAGGAGAGGGGGAGGAGGGGAGGAGAGGAGGAAGAGAGGAGGAGGAGAGGAGGAGGAGGGGGTGGGAGGAGGAGGGGGGAGGAGAGGAGGAAAGGAGGAGAGGAGGAGGAGGAGGAGGAGAGGAGGATGAGGAGTTGTGATGGACATAATGTTAAATTGTGGGAATATAGGTATTTGGCTTCCCATTGTTTCTGGTAACAAAGTCATACTTTTTAAAATGTTCTGAGAAAGGAAAGCTTCCCATTTGAAAGGAACATTTCACCTCTTCTGGAAACATTCATTTTTAGGTTGCAGTGAGGTTACCATGTTTGCGTGAGCGTTGTAGGGAGGTTACGATGTTTCCGTGAGCGTTGTAGGGAGGTTACCATGTTTGCGTGAGCGTTGTAGGGATGTTACCATGTTTCCGTGAGCGTTGTAGGGAGGTTACCATGTTTCCGTGAGCGGTGTAGGGAGGTTACCATGTTTCCGTGAGTGTTGTAGGGAGGTTACCATGTTTGCGTGAGCGTTGTAGGGATGTTACCATGTTTCCGTGAGCATTGTAGGGAGGTTTCCATGTTTCCGTGAGCGGTGTAGGGAGGTTACCATGTTTCCGTGAGCGTTGTAGGGAGGTTACCATGTTTCCGTGAGCGTTGTAGGGAGGTTACCATGTTTCCGTGAGCGTTGTAGGGAGGTTACCATGTTTCCGTGAGCATTGCAGGGAGGTTACAGTGTTTCCGTGAGCATTGTAGGGAGGTTACAGTGCTTCCGTGAGCGTTGCAGGGAGGTTACTACGTTTCCGTGAATTTTGCAGGCAAGTTACCATGTTTCTGTGAACTTTGCAGGGAGGTTACCATGTTTCCGTGAACTTTGCAGGGAGGTAACCATGTTTCCGTGAGCGTTGTAGGGAGGTTACCATGTTTCCGTGAACTTTGCAGGGAGGTTACCATGTTTCCGTGAGCGTTTTCCTGGGAGGGTTTATTAATGTTCTGAGAAAGGGAAATCATAGATGATTTATTTTGAGA
This sequence comes from Oncorhynchus clarkii lewisi, assembly GCF_045791955.1. Classification (NCBI taxonomy): domain Eukaryota; kingdom Metazoa; phylum Chordata; class Actinopteri; order Salmoniformes; family Salmonidae; genus Oncorhynchus; species Oncorhynchus clarkii. The sequence continues at coordinate 1,741,304 of NC_092156.1, forward strand.
AGGTGTTTGAAGAAGGCTTTTAATAATACTGCTAGCTTAGTTTGGGTAAACAGTTTTGAACTCCACGCACAGATAGGACACATAGATATTAATTTGCATAGGCATTATTCATGCGAACACATTCATTTTTTATTGTGACACGGCATCAGTGAGATTCAAACTTAATTATCTTGTGTTCTTTAGTCCTCCACCAGGACTGGTCTGTTCAAATATACACCATTTCAATGGAAACAAACAGACGCCATTTTAAAGGAAACAGACACCATTTCAAAGGAAACAGACACCATTTCAAAGGAAACAAACAGACACCATTTCAAAGGAAACAAACATACACCATTTCAAAGGAAACAAACATACACCATTTCAAAGGAAACAAACAGACACCATTTCAAAGGAAACAGACACCATTTCAAAGGAAACAGACACCATTTCAAAGGGAACAGACACCATTTCAAAGGGAACAGACACCATTTCAAAGGGAACAAACAGACACCATTTCAAAGGAAACAGACACCATTTCAAACGGAACAGACACCATTTCAAAGGGAACAAACAAACACCATTTCAAAGGAAACAAACAGACACCATTTCAAAGGAAACAAACATACACCATTTCAAAGGGAACAGACACCATTTCAAAGGGAACAAACAGACACCATTTCAAAGGAAACAGACACCATTTCAAAGGGAACAGACACCATTTCAAAGGGAACAAACACCATTTCAAAGGGAACAGACACCATTTCAAAGGGAACAGACACCATTTCAAAGGGAACAAACACCATTTCAAAGGGAACAAACACCATTTCAAAGGGAACAAACACCATTTCAAAGGGAACAAACACCATTTCAAAGGGAACAAACACCATTTCAAAGGGAACAGACACCATTTCAAAGGGAACAAACACCATTTCAAAGGGAACAGACACCATTTCAAAGGGAACAAACACCATTTCAAAGGGAACAGACACCATTTCAAAGGGAACAAACAGACACCATTTCAAAGGGAACAAACACCATTTCAAAGGGAACAAACACCATTTCAAAGGGAACAAACATACACCATTTCAAAGGGAACAGACACCATTTCAAAGGGAACAGACACCATTTCAAAGGAAACAGACACCATTTCAAAGGGAACAGACACCATTTCAAAGGGAACAAACACCATTTCAAAGGGAACAAACACCATTTCAAATGGAACAAACAGACACCATTTCAAAGGGAACAGACACCATTTCAAAGGGAACAAACAGACACCATTTCAAATGGAACAAACATACACCATTTCAAAGGGAACAAACACAATTTCAAAGGAAACAGACACCATTTCAAAGGAAACAAACAGACACCATTTCAAAGGAAACAAACATACACCATTTCAAAGGAAACAAACAGACACCATTTCAAAGGAAACAAACATACACCATTTCAAAGGAAACAAACATACACCATTTCAAAGGAAACAAACAGACACCATTTCAAAGGAAACAAACATACACCATTTCAAAGGAAACAAACAGACACCATTTCAAAGGGAACAAACACCATTTCAAAGGAAACAGACACCATTTCAAAGGGAACAGACACCATTTCAAAGGGAACAAACACCATTTCAAAGGGAACAAACACCATTTCAAAGGGAACAAACACCATTTCAAATGGAACAAACACCATTTCAAAGGGAACAAACAGACACCATTTCAAAGGGAACAAACAGACACCATTTCAAAGGAAACAAACAGACACCATTTCAAAGGGAACCGACACCATTTCAAAGGAAACAGACACCATTTCAAAGGGAACAGACACCATTTCAAAGGGAACAAACACCATTTCAAAGGGAACAAACACCATTTCAAAGGGAACAAACACCATTTCAAAGGGAACAAACACCATTTCAAATGGAACAAACAGACACCATTTCAAAGGGAACAGACACCATTTCAAAGGGAACAAACAGACACCATTTCAAATGGAACAAACATACACCATTTCAAAGGGAACAAACACCATTTCAAAGGAAACAGACACCATTTCAAAGGAAACAAACAGACACCATTTCAAAGGAAACAAACATACACCATTTCAAAGGAAACAAACAGACACCATTTCAAAGGAAACAAACAGACACCATTTCAAAGGAAACAAACATACACCATTTCAAAGGAAACAAACATACACCATTTCAAAGGGAACAAACAGACACCATTTCAAAGGGAACAAACAGCATTTCAAAGGGAACAGACACCATTTCAAAGGGAACAAACACCATTTCAAAGGGAACAAACACCATTTCAAATGGAACAAACAGACACCATTTCAAAGGGAACAGACACCATTTCAAAGGGAACAAACAGACACCATTTCAAAGGGAACAGACACCATTTCAAAGGGAACAAACAGACACCATTTCAAATGGAACAGACACAATTTCAAAGGGAACAAACACCATTTCAAAGGGAACAAACAGACACCATTTCAAATGGAACAGACACCATTTCAAAGAGAACATACACCATTTCAAAGGAAACAAACATACACCATTTCAAAGGGAACAAACAGACACCATTTCAAATGGAACAGACACCATTTCAAAGGGAACAAAAAGACACCATTTCAAAGGGAACAGACACCATTTCAAAGGGAACAAACAGACACCATTTCAAAGGGAACAGACACCATTTCAAAGGGAACAAACAGACACCATTTCAAAGGAAACAAACATACACCATTTCAAAGGAAACAAACATACACCATTTCAAATGGAACAGACACCATTTCAAAGGGAACAAACAGACACCATTTCAAAGGGAACAGACACCATTTCAAAGGGAACAAACAGACACCATTTCGAAGGAAACAAACAGACACCATTTCAAAGGAAACAAACATACACCATTTCAAAGGGAACAAACACCATTTCAAAGGGAACAAACAGACACCATTTCAAATGGAACAAACATACACCATTTCAAAGGGAACAGGCACCATTTCAAAGGAAACAAACAGACACCATTTCAAAGGAAACAAACAGACACCATTTCAAAGGAAGCACACATACATAATTTCAAAGGAAACAAACAGACACCATTTCAAAGGAAACAAACAGACACCATTTCAAAGGAAACAAACAGACACCATTTCAAAGGAAACAAACAGACACCATTTCAAAGGGAACAGACACCATTTCAAAGGGAACAGACACCATTTCAAAGGAAACAACCAGACACCATTTCAAAGGGAACAAACAGACACCATTTCAAAGGGAACAAACACCATTTCAAAGGGAACAGACACCATTTCAAAGGAAACAGACACCATTTCATTGGGAACAGACACCATTTCCAAGGAAACAAACAGACACCATTTCAAAGGAAACAAACAGACACCATTTCAAAGGAAATCAACAGACACCATTTGAATGGAAACAGAAACTCATTAATATTAGTGGGTGCGGCCAACACACCTGAACCCTTTACACAAATAAAGATAGAGATGTTTTGTTTAACTTAGAATGTGTATGTTTTTTTTGTTTAAATATCGATCTTAGAACATTTTTTGAACGTTACTAATTTTTTCTTGGGGGTTTTCTGGGACGTATTCTTAATGTTCTTAATGTTCTGAGAAAATTACTATAAAATGAACCATGAGAACCTTTAGGAAACGTTATGCTGAAGAACTGAAATTCTCACCTAGGAAACATGGTTCTCAGAACGTTATATGCTAGCTGGGTATCCTAAACCATTCCCAGAATGTAAGGTAGTATACAAAACAACCATAGGACCACCACACTCTCTCCAATCTCTAAGAAACATGGTTCTCAGAACGTTATATGCTAGCTGGGTATCCTAAACCATTCCCAGAATGTAAGGTAGTATACAAAACAACCATAGGACCACCACACTCTCTCCAATCTCTAAGAAACATGGTTCTCAGAACGTTATATGCTAGCTGGGTATCCTAAACCATTCCCAGAATGTAAGGTAGTATACAAAACAACCATAGGACCACCACACTCTCTCCAATCTCTAAGAAACATGGTTCTCAGAACGTTATATGCTAGCTGGGTATCCTAAACCATTCCCAGAATGTAAGGTAGTACACAAAACAACCATAGGACCACCACACTCTCTCCAATCTGAGTTTATTTATTTTTTGAGTTTATTTTTTATTTTTACAAGGACAGTGCACATTAATCAACGTTTCACTAAAAGTGCCGGTTTTAGCCAGCCGGCTAATTTTCAACCGCAGTCCCTGGGCAGGTTATTAAAAACAATTACAATATAGACATAGCAACATAGGACAAGCAAGACATAGCAACATAGGACAAGCAAGACATAGCATACAGACAGAGCAACATAGGACAAGCAAGACGTAGCATACAGACAGAGCAACATAGAACAAACAAGACGTAGCATACAGACAGAGCAACATAGAACAAACAAGACGTAGCATACAGACAGAGCAACATAAAACAAAAAGCAGCAAGACAAAATTCATAAAAGCAACAAAGTGTTTCTACACCTCACAAGCTACAGACAACAGACAACATGGAAAGCGGCAACACACAGCTAGGGACCATGTTCACAAATCTGATTGACCTTTAGCCATGTCTTCAAGCATTTTGTGAAAGTGTGATATGTGGTGCAGTTATGTGTGTCTGATGGCAGTGTATTCCAGACATGGAAAGCTCTCACAGAGAATGCAGATTTACTAAAGGTGCTTTTCCTTAAGGGAACTATACAGTCACCTCTCATGGCAGACCTTGTGGATCTGCTGCCATATGTCTGGGTTTTCTGTTTAACAAAAATATTGAGTGGAGGGGGAGCCAGGCCATTAAGGATCTTGAATACAAGACATGCGTCGGTGTATTGCACAAGATTTTCCCAACTCAAGAGCTCATGCTTTCTAAGGATGTGACAAGGATGATGGCTATTGGGCTTCATATCAAGCACTTTGAGAGCCTGTTTGTAGACAGACTGAATAGGTTTTAATGTTGTACAGCAAGCTTGGGCCCAACTAGTCAAGCAGTATGTTAAGTGGGGGAGTATCATAGATTTGAAGTACAGTTTTGCTACCTCTGTAGTCAAACAATTTCGTATAAATCGAAAATTAGCTAGGTTGAATTTGGTTATTTGAATTACCTTTTTCACATGCTTTTTAAAAGAGAGGTTGGAATCAAGTATGATGCCAAGGTACTTAAAATCGGATACCACCTGGAGCTTCTCCCCTGACACATAGACATCTGGCTCAGTAGCATCTGTTGCCCTCTTTGTGAAGAACATGCAAACAGTTTTTTTCACATTGAGATGCAAACACGAGTCACTGAGCCACTTTGTAACCTAGACCATTACAGTAGTGAGTTCTTGTGCAGCTTGTTGTTTGCTCTTTGCATGCACATATATCACTGTATCATCTGCATACACTTGAACTTCAGACCCAGTACAGACAGAAGGCAGATCATTAATGTACAGGCTGAACAGGAGGGGCCCCAGTATTGACCCTTGGGGCACGCCCACATCATAGCTACGAGTGGGCGACAGCTCATTGCTCACTCTGACACACTGAGTTCTGCCTTCAAGGTATGATTTCATCCATCTCAAGGCATCAGGGGAAAAGTTGAACTTGGACAATTTTGTGATGAGAATCTCATGGTTAACAGTATCAAAAGCCTTCCTTAGGTCCAGAAACACAGCCCCAACAGCACCCCCTTTGTCCATCTTGGACTTCACATTTTCCAGAAGAAAGCAGTTGGCCGTTTCTGTGGAGTGTTTCGCTCTGAAGCCAAACTGCATGGAGTGTAATGTGAAGGGGCTGTTGTTGAGGTGGGCAATCAGTTGTTCTGCTACACACTTTTCAACAACCTTTGACACCACAGGTAGTATACTAATGGGCCTGTAGTTACTCACGTCAGCAGGGTCGCCTGATTTAAAGATGGCCGTTATTATGGCCGACTTCCATACCCTTGGAAACACACCGAGACCAATAGATGTGTTGGTGACCTTAGTAATGGGGCCAATGAGTGACTCTTTGTAGTTTTTAAGAAAGGTAGAGTCCATCCCAAACACATCTTTGGCTTTAGAGTTCTTTAGTGAGCTAATCACCTTGTTCACCTTTGACTCAGAAACCTCCCTTATGATGAAGACAGGTTGAGTGTCATTCACTAGCACTGAGCCCAAGAAACAAGTGGAGGGGTTCTGTGTCAGTGCCCTGACAGAGTCAATAAAGTAGGAATTGAAGGCTATTGCTATTTCGACTGCATCCTGTGTTAGATTGTTATTCACCATGATTTCTAGTATTTTTGCAGTGTTACTATGGTCTTTCCCTGTTAACTTTTTTAGATTCTCCCATATCAATTTAGAATTTCCCTTTGCTTCACCAATTATGTTAATAAAGAAGTTTGCCTTGGCCTGTCTGATTTCTTTCATCACCTTATTTCTCAACATGGTAAACCTACGTCTGTCATGCTCTAATTTAGATTTTAGGGCTATTTTTAGAGGATAATCTCGTTCTTTCATCAATTTCCAGATTTCTCCATTTAGCCAAGGAAGAGTGCTCTTTTGGCCAGGTTTGGATTTGATTTTCTTTAGGAAGCCATTTATTGTAGTCTGGATTGTGGATAGAAAAACCTGACTATCAGCTTCCACGTCTGTACAGGACAAGAGATCATTCCAGTTTATTCCCTTAATTGCTTTTTCAAAATAGTTTAATTCACTCTTAGGTATTCTGAGTTGATCCGGCTTTCTAACAGTAGAGAGGTTAAACCTGCTCTTAGACAGCTTTCTGGCTAGAAGTGTCAGATTGTGATCAGACAGCCCAGTAACCATATTGGATCTCTAAGAAACATGGTTCTCAGAACGTTATATGCTAGCTGGGTATCCTAAACCATTCCCAGAATGTAAGGTAGTATACAAAACAACCATAGGACCACCACACTCTCTCCAATCTCTTAGAAACATGGTTCTCAGAACGTTATATGCTAGCTGGGTATCCTAAACCATTCCCAGAATGTAAGGTAGTACACAAAACAACCATAGGACCACCACACTCTCTCCAATCTCTAAGAAACATATGGTTCTCAGAATGTTATATGCTAGCTGGGTATCCTAAACCATTCCCAGAATGTAAGGTAGTACACAAAACAACCATAGGACCACCACATTCTCTCCAATCTCTTAGAAACATGGTTCTCAGAACGTTATATGCTAGCTGGGAGAAGTGTGCAGTGAGAAGTTTGGGTGATTCATATTTTGGGTAATGGTAAGATAATGAGGGAGGTCTGTTGATAACTGATTTGGGGTAATGGTAAGGGAAGGACATAAAGCTGATTTGGGGAGAGTTGAGGAGAGCAGTTGATTTGGGGAGAGTTAGGAACAGCAGCTGATTTGGGGAGAGTTAGGAACAGGAGCTTATTTGGGGAGAGTTAGGAACAGCAGCTGATTTGGGGAGAGTTAGGAACAGCAGTTGATTTGGGGAGAGTTAGGAACAGGAGCTGATTTGGGGAGAGTTAGGAACAGCAGCTTATTTGGGGAGAGTTAGGAACAGTAGCTGATTTGGGGAGAGTTGAGGGGAGCAGCTGATTTGGGGAGAGTTGAGGGGAGCAGCTTGCTAGACTAGAAAACAGAACAGACAACAGATGTCTAATAGCTCAGCTCTGAGGAAGAGGAGGAGGAGGTGATGGTTGGGGGGCTGTTAGGGATCTGATTTAGGGAGAGCAGCTGACCAGACAGAACACACAACAGCTGTGGAACAACATTGCCTCTGTACTGACGGGATGTGAGTGAGTTCCTAAAGTAGGACAGGACAACGTAGAGTAGAGCCGTCCTCAACTAACCTACAGCCTACAGACCTGAAACTTCACTGGATCAAAACTGCTGACAAAGGAAGAGTTGATAGAGGGACGTGTGTGTGTGTGTGTGTGTGTGTGTGTGTGTGTGTCGAAATGGTTATGTGGCTGTCTTCATAGGAGAACACTTTTTGGTTCCAGGTAGAACTCTTTTTGGTTCCAGGTAGAACTCTTTTTGGTTCCAGGTAGAACTCTTTTTGGTTCCAGGTAGAACTCTTTTTGGTTCCAGGTAGAACTCTTTTTGGTTCCAGGTAGAGCTATTTTTGGTTCCAGGTAGAACCAAAATGTGGTTCTTCAAAGGGTTCTCATATTGGATCTAGATAGCACATTTTGTCCCTCAGTACACACACTCATGCCTCTACACACACATCTATGTGAAGTATGTCTGTAACGTCACTGCTGTCTCAGTAACATGATCAATATACAGCTGTCTCAGTAACATGATCAATATACTGCTGTCTCAGTAACATGATCAATATACAGCTGTCTCAGTAACATGATCAATATACTGCTGTCTCAGTAACATGATCAATATACTGCTGTCTCAGTAACATGATCAATATACTGCTGTCTCAGTAACATGATCAATATACTGCTGTCTCAGTAACATGTGATCAATATACTGCTGTCTCAGTAACATGATCAATATACTGCTGTCTCAGTAACATGATCAATATACTGCTGTCTCAGTAACATGATCAATATACTGCTGTCTCAGTAACATGATCAATATACTGCTGTCTCAGTAACATGATCAATATACAGCTGTCTCAGTAACATGATCAATATACTGCTGTCTCAGTAACATGATCAATATACAGCTGTCTCAGTAACATGATCAATATACAGCTGTCTCAGTAACATGATCAATATACTGCTGTCTCAGTAACATGATCAATATACTGCTGTCTCAGTAACATGATCAATATACTGCTGTCTCAGTAACATGATCAATATACTGCTGTCTCAGTAACATGATCAATATACTGCTGTCTCAGTAACATGTGATCAATATACTGCTGTCTAAGTAACATGATCAATATACTGCTGTCTCAGTAACATGATCAATATACTGCTGTCTCAGTAACATGATCAATATACTGCTGTCTCAGTAACATGATCAATATACTGCTGTCTCAGTAACATGTGATCAATATACTGCTGTCTCAGTAACATGTGATCAATATACTGCTGTCTCAGTAACATGATCAATATACAGCTGTCTCAGTAACATGATCAATATACTGCTGTCTCAGTAACATGTGATCAATATACTGCTGTCTCAGTAACATGATCAATATACTGCTGTCTCAGTAACATGATCAATATACTGCTGTCTCAGTAACATGTGTTCAATATACTGCTGTCTCAGTAACATGATCAATACACTGCTGTCTCAGTAACATGATCAATATACTGCTGTCTCAGTAACATGATCAATATACAGCTGTCTCAGTAACATGATCAATATACTGCTGTCTCAGTAACATGTGATCAATATACTGCTGTCTCAGTAACATGATCAATATACAGCTGTCTCAGTAACATGATCAATATACTGCTGTCTCAGTAACATGTGATCAATATACTGCTGTCTCAGTAACATGTGATCAATATACTGCTGTCTCAGTAACATGATCAATATACTGCTGTCTCAGTAACATGATCAATATACAGCTGTCTCAGTAACATGATCAATATACTGCTGTCTCAGTAACATGATCAATATACTGCTGTCTCAGTAACATGTGATCAATATACTGCTGTCTCAGTAACATGATCAATATACAGCTGTCTAAGTAACATGTGATCAATATACTGCTGTCTCAGTAACATGATCAATATACTGCTGTCTCAGTAACATGATCAATATACTGCTGTCTCAGTAACATGATCAATATACAGCTGTCTCAGTAACATGATCAATATACAGCTGTCTCAGTAACATGTGATCAATATACTGCTGTCTCAGTAACATGATCAATATACTGCTGTCTCAGTAACATGATCAATATACAGCTGTCTAAGTAACATGTGATCAATATACTGCTGTCTCAGTAACATGATCAATATACTGCTGTCTCAGTAACATGATCAATATACAGCTGTCTCAGTAACATGTGATCAATATACAGCTGTCTCAGTAACATGATCAATATACTGCTGTCTCAGTAACATGATCAATATACAGCTGTCTCAGTAACATGATCAATATACTGCTGTCTCAGTAACATGATCAATATACAGCTGTCTCAGTAACATGATCAATATACTGCTGTCTCAGTAACATGATCAATATACTGCTGTCTCAGTAACATGATCATTTCACTGCTGTCTTGGGGGGTAGTGAGAAATAGAGGAAGTGAGAGAGACAGAGAGGAAGTGAGAGAGACAGAGGAAGTGAGATCGACAGAGAGGAAGTGAGATCGACAGAGAGGAAGTGAGAGAGACAGAGGAAGTGAGAGAGACAGAGGAAGTGAGAGAGACAGAGGAAGTGAGATCGACAGAGGAAGTGATTGAGACAGAGAGGAAGTGAGAGAGGCAGAGAGGAAGTGAGAGAGGCAGAGAGGAAGTGAGAGAGACAGAGAGGAAGTGAGAGAGACAGAGAGAGGGAGTGAGAGAGAGTAAATGCATATGTAAGCTTACGTTCCACAATAAAGCTCTTTTTAATTTCCCTGTCAGAGCAGTAGGCTTGTCTGTAATTGCTATGCCCCCGTGTGTGTGTGTGTGTGTGCTATCATGTCTCTATACTCCTCTGTTCTCTCTGTGGAAGTGTGTGTTCATTCTCTGTGAATGAACTCTATAACAGGTGATTCTCTCTCTCCGTAAAGCCTGTGTTAATTCCTGTTATTACTGCTGTGACTTCCCTGCTCCCTCATGAATATGGATGTTATCATGTTGACAAAGACAAATGGGGAGCTTATGCTAATGAGAGTGTTTTCATCCCATCTGTGTGTGTGTGTGTGTGTGTGTGTGTGTGTGTGTGTGTGTGTGTGTGTGTGTGTGTGTGTGTGTGTGTGTGTGTGTGTGCTGGTATTGTCTAGTCTTGTAGAGTGGGTCTCTATGGCACCCTATCCCCTATATAGTGTGTGTGCTGGTATTGTCTAGTCTTGTAGAGTGGATCATATTTCATTCAAATACTGTGTCCCAAATGTCTCTCTATTCCCTATATAGTGCACTACTTTTGCCCAGAGCCCTATGGGCCCTCGTGAAAAGTAGTGCACTATACTGGAATATGATGCCATTCTGGAATGCATCCTACGATCCCATCCGATATATTTCATTCAGTTACGTGGAAATTCCCTCTGTGAAGCATACAAATCCATAAACAACAACACAGTACATTCA
>NC_092156.1:1760000-1815000 GCF_045791955.1 Oncorhynchus clarkii lewisi
AGCATTGCCTTTAAATTGTTTAACTTGGGTCAAATGTTTTGGGTAGCCTTCCACAAACTTCCCACAATAAATTGGGTGAATGTTGGCCCATTCCTCCTGACAGAGCTGGTGTAACTGAGTCAGGATTGTAGGCCTCCTTGATCGCACACGCTTTTTAAGTTCTGCCCACACATTTTCTATGGGACTGAGGTCTGGGCTTTGTGATGGCCTCTCCAATATCTTGACTTTGTTGTCCTTAAGAAGTAGCTGCCACCCCCGTGCTTCACTGTTGGGATGTTGTTCTTTGGCTTGCAAGCCTCCCCCTTTTTCCTCCAAACATAACGATGGTCATTATGGCTAAACAGTTATATTTGTGCTTCATCAGACCAGAGGACATTTTGTTCCGTATAGAAAGGTAATTGTTCATCAATAAAAATACCCACATGTATATTTGCTAGTTATCTCAAGAATATCAAAACAAAACTTAAAAACACTTCTCTTCGTACCTGGTTTTCTAAAATGCATTATCTGTGTTTTTGTCTGGTTGATCATGAGTCTCCATCTTTAACACCAAGTCATTATCTGTGTTTTAGTCTGGTTGATCATGAGTCTCCATCTTTTACACCAAGTCATTATCTGTGTTTTAGTCTGGTTGAACATGAGTCTCCATCTTTAACACCAAGTCATTATCTGTGTTTTAGTCTGGTTGATCATGAGTCTCCATCTTTTACACCAAGTCATTATCTGTGTTTTAGTCTGGTTGAACATGAGTCTCCATCTTTAACACCAAGTCATTATCTGTGTTTTAGTCTGGTTGAACATGAGTCTCCATCTTTTACACCAAGTCATTATCTGTGTTTTTGTTTTACACCAACACACTGCACATAATAAGAGGTATTGTTCAGTTTCTGCCATCAGAATAATAAAGGATAGTTAGCATTTCATCATCATATCTTATTCCAATATTTAACGGCCAAATCATTTATAAACATATCAAACACAGTCTGTGATAAGGTGTCTCCTTGTTTTACAACATGTCTGTAACAAACTAAAAGATGCCTATTTACAAGATCAAAAACTTTCTGGAAATCAATGAAACATGCTAAAGATTACTGTACAGACCTGAGATGATATGATCTATACAGGCTCTGGATTTACAGAAAATATGTTCTTCTTCCACAAGAACGTTTTGATCCAAAAATGTAATCAGCCTTTTGTTAAGGATGGATGAACATAATTTATAGACCGTATTTAATAAACTTACGCCTCTATAGTTGAGTGGCACTCTTGGGTTATTTTCTGAAGATGTGGGAATGGGATTCACTATAGACTAATACCAAATGTATGGCAGTATACTGTACTCAAAACAAGTTTGGAGCAAAATCAATTTAAGGGATTTAAAAAAAACACATTAGGCAGTTCATCAATGCCAGACACTTTCCCATTTTTCACAGCGTCAATCACCTTAACTTCTGCCACAGAAGTAGTGTCAATCACCTTAACTTCTGCCACAGAAGTAGCGTCAATCACCTTAACTTCTGCCACAGAAGTAGCGTCAATCACCTTAACTTCTGCCATAGAAGTAGCGTCAATCACCTTAACTTCTGCCACAGAAGTAGCGTCAATCACCTTAACTTCTGCCACAGAAGTAGCGTCAATCACCTTAACTTCTGCCACAGAAGTAGCGTCAATCACCTTAACTTCTGCCACAGAAGTAGCGTCAATCACCTTAACTTCTGCCACAGAAGTAGCGTCAATCACCTTAACTTCTGCCACAGAAGTAGCGTCAATCACCTTAACTTCTGCCACAGAAGTAGTGTCAATCACCTTAACTTCTGCTCCTCATTTAAATACAGGTTACAAGAGGGTTCTAACGTTGTATTTTCGAATTTAGTTCTCAGGGAACATATGTCTTTATAAAATAGTCTTGTCTGTAGCTCCTCAACGTGTAATAACTGTTGAGGATGTCTTGTCTGTATCTCCTCAACGTGTAATAACTGTTGAGGATGTCTTGTCTGTATCTCCTCAACGTGTAATAACTGTTGAGGATGTCTTGTCTGTATCTCCTCAACGTGTAATAACTGTTGAGGATGTCTTGTCTGTATCTCCTCAACGTGTAATAACCATCTCATGAAGGTTTAATATCTGTATCTTTTCAAGTTGTAACTGTAACTGCCCTCTCTGATATCTCCGTTTAAATAGGCTCCGTGTTTAATCAAACAGATTATGTTTTTATTACATTCCTTCCTACACTGTTCTCTTGTATTCCTATCTTCACACTGTAATAATAAGTCCTCAGCCTTGCACATTATATATCCTCACCATTCCAATAAGGCTTGTTAGGTAAACTGTCCTGGACCTGGTGGTGTAATCGTTGTTCATATCATTTTTCCCATTATACCTCAGATCTAAATCAAGAGTTTCGATGAGTTTCACCGGAGCTCTACACTCCATTTCAGAACATAGAAAGTAATTTGGCACATTTCGTTTCTTACATTTAGGCCTATAGTGTGTGTATTTTGCCCTGTGTGATGCACAGCAGTACCTGGTTGAGACAGTTTGTGGCCAACTGAAAATATCATAAATAAAAGAGAATGATCAGGAAGTCTCCTTCTCCGATTAAGTAAAAGCGTATTCCTCAACCGTCTGTGTACGAGATAACACCTTCAATTACAAACAAGTTTCTAGACAGTCATGGAGGGTAACTATATAGTCCACCACAGATGTTCCTATACTTGGTTTTACCTGCATTAAGTACCAATTTTTTGTTCAACAAAGGCTTTCTGCTGGCAATAAAGGCAGATTGAAGCTCTGACAGAGCCTGGTCAGCTGTTGGGAGAATAGCAACGCAGTGTCATATACATACAGTTTAAAATATAAAAATAAATTTAAATATATCGTTGTTTTTTTTTACAGATAAACCTTATTATTGTTAATGTAAATTGTGAAAAGAACTGGGCCAAGAATGGATCCCTGTGGGACACCCATTGTTATGTCCAGAAAACCTGATTGAAAACAATCAATAAATACACGTGTTCCGTCCTTTAACTAATTTTCTAACCAGCAACAAACAGCCTGGTCCAAGTGATAAAAGCCTCTGAATAAAGTAAGGATCCACAATGTTGAAGGCTTAGGTCAATAAAAAGGTCCGTACATTTACCTTACGTGTTTCTTCTTAACCAAACCATTAAACTTCTTGACCATACTTGAGACGCAGACGTCTCAAGTATGCCCCTGGAAATGCAAATGCGCTACGCTAAATGCTAAATGTACTCGTTACAACTCAATCTTTGATCAAAATTCACAAGCAGGGTATTGAATTAAAGCTACACTCGTTGTGAACCTAGCCAGCAAGTCAGATTTTTAAAATGCTTTTCGGCGAAAGCATCAGAAGCTATTATCTGATAGCATGCACCCCCAAAATGCCAGCACGACACGTAAACAACAGATTTTGCGGTAGCCGGCGCTACCCAAAACGCAGAAATAAAATATAAAACATTCATTACCTTTGACGAGCTTCTTTCTTGGCACTCCTATATGCCCCATAAACATCACTATTGGGTCTTTTTTTCGTTTAAATCGGTCCATATATACCCAAAATAGCTTTGTATGGAAGCTGTGTCATTCAGAAAAAATCATTGTTTTTAAACGCTGCGTAATTTTTTAAAATTAAAAAAGTCGACGATAAACTTTCACAAAACACTTCGAAATCCTTTTGTAATCCAACTTTAGGTATTAGTAAACGTTTATAATCTATCAAAATGATTACAGGGCGATGTCTCTTCAATAGGTCTTCACTTCAAAAACAATGACATCTGATATCTCCCTCAACTGCATCCGGGTGAAGACTGGGAAAATGGAGTTCAGATAGAAGGATTTTCCAACAATTAATTCAATTGAAAATTAGGACAATGGCGCCATCGTGCGGAATTTGTATGAATTGCAGGCAGATTGCCATTCAATTCTGTTCTCTTTTAACAACTGGTGGAAGTGACTTATGGAAATTATTTTTAGCTTTCAGAGAGCAGTTTTTCTTGCGTTTTTCAATGAAACACACGATCTGTTATAGTCACAGCCGTGATTTAACCAGTTTTATAAACTTCAGAGTGTTTTCTATCCACACATACTAATCATATGCATATACTATATTCCTGGCATGAGTAGCAGGACGCTGAAAAGTTGCGCGATTTTTAACAGAATTTTCGAAAAAGGAAGGGGTAGAAGTAAGAGGTTATTAAGAACATAATTTAAAAACAAAGAAGTAGCAGAGATAGTTCTTTCACCTGGTCTGAAACCCGACTTTAAGAATACATTTTGTAGTGAAAATGTCACCATCATTAAGCGCGTTAGCACTCACTGAACTCACCTGGACTCCGTCCCTTTGTTGATTGGTCTATATCTGTCTGTTCCTCAGTTGTGTTCCCCGTGTCATCATTATTGTCGTTTACGTTTCCCCTGTCCAGACGCTGTCCGTACTCTGTTCCTGTCCATTGGTTATTAAATGTTCCCGCTTCTCATCTCCAGCGTCTGTCCTCACAGAATCAGGAGGAGGATATGGACTCTGGGGATGGTACCAGGGGAGGTGAATGGGCCTCCTTCCAGACTCTGGGGATAGTACCAGGGGAGGTGAATGGGCCTCCTTCCAGACTCTGGGGATAGTACCAGGGGGAGTATATGGGCTTCCTTCCAGACTCTGGGGATGGTACCAGGGGGAGTGTATGGGCCTCCTTCCAGACCCTGGGCATGGAACCAGGGGGAGGATATGGGCCTCATTCCAAACCCTGGGGATGGTACCAGGGGGAGTGAATGGGCCTCCTTCCAGACCCTGGGGATGGTACCATGGGGAGTGTATGGGCCTCCTTCCAGGCCGTGGGGATGGTACCAGGGGGAGTATATGGGCCTCCTTTCAGACTCTGGGGATGGTACCAGGGGGAGTATATGGGCCTCCTTTCAGACTCTGGGGATGGTACCAGGGGGAGTATATGGGCCTCCTTTCAAACCCTGGGCATGGAACCAGGGGGAGGATATGGGCCTCATTCCAAACCCTGGGGATGGTACCAGGGGGAGTGAATGGGCCTCCTTCCAGACCCTGGGGATGGTACCAGGGGGAGTGTATGGGCCTCCTTCCAGACCCTGGGGATGGTACCAGGGGGAGTATATGGGCCTCCTTTCAGACTCTGGGGATGGTACCAGGGGGAGTATATGGGCCTCCTTTCAGACTCTGGGGATGGTACCAGGGGGAGTATATGGGCCTCCTTCCAGACTCTGGGGATGGTACCAGGGGGAGTATATGGGCCTCCTTCCAGACCCTGGCGATGTTACCAGGGGGAGTATATGGGCCTCCTTCCAGACCCTGGGGATGGTACCAGGGGGAGTATATGGGCCTCCTTCCAGACCCCGGGGATGGTACCAGGGGGAGTATATGGGCCTCCTTCCAGACCCTGGGGATGGTACCAGAAATACTTGTAAGGTTAAACATTTGTGTTAAAGGTGATGCAGTCAGAGGACCAGAAACCTACAGCACAAAAGGATCAAGCACTTCAGCTCCAGTGGATTTATTTACATCAATCTTAATCAGGTCTTCTAGGACATCACCAGTAGAAAGTTGCTGAAACGAAACATAGATTCCCTTGTTGTTGATGAAACTACCATCGGGCTAAATCAAATCAAAGTTTATTGATTAGACTGGAGGCTGGGAGAGGGGCAGGCAGTCGTCTGGCTCACCAGGGTCAATTAAACCACCATTTCCTTCAAATAAAAATCCTGCCGAGATAAAATGCTGATTAAAAGCTTCACTTCTAATTTTTCTCATTAATGATTCCGGAGTCTGACACAACTTGCTTAGGCAGAGAAGGAGAGGAATTTCCATGCTTCAATGCATTAACTGTTTTCCAAACCGTAAATGGATCACCAGCAACATCTGAGATAGAACTTAGAAAGTAGAAGCCCAAGCCTGATTTCTCATTACATTTGAACATGTGTATATGCATAATTAAGAGACATTTAATTGTTTTTATTATTTAACATGACAAGTCAACTAAAAACACATTCTTATTTGCAATGATGGCCAACCAAGAGGTAAAAGGCCTCCTGTGGGGACGGGGGCTTGGATTAAAAATAAGAATGTTGGACAAAACACGTCATGACAAGAGAGACACTACAACCCTACATAAAAATAGATCTAAGACAATAACACAACATGGTAGCAATACAACATGGCAGCAGCACAACATGACTACAACACATGACAATAACATGGTAGCAACACATGACAATAACATGGCAGCAACACAACATGGCATCAACACATGACAATAACACAACATAGCAGCAACACAACATTGCAGCAACACAACATTGCAGAAACATAACATGGCAGAAACACAACATGGCAGCAACACATGACAATAACATGGCAGCAACACAACATGGCATCAACACATGACAATAACACAACATGGCAGCAACACAACATTGCAGAAACACAACATTGCAGAAACACAACATGGCAGAAACACAACATGTCAGCAACACAACATTGCAGAAACACAACATGGCAGAAACACAACATGGCACCAACACAACATTTTAGAAACACAACATGGCAGCAACACAACATGGCAGCAACACATGACAATAAATGGCAGCAACACAACATGGCAGCAACACAACATGGTAGCAACACATGACAATAACATGGCAGCAACACAACATGGCAGCAACACATGACAACAACATGACACCAATATCACATGGCAGCAACACAACATGGCAGCAACACATGTCAATAAATGGCAGCAACACAACATGGCAGCAACACAACATGGTAGCAACACATGACAACAACACAACATGGTAGCAACACAACATGGCAGCAACACATGGCAATGACACAACATGGCAGCAACACATGACAACAACATGACATGGTAGCAACGCATGACAACAACACAACATGGTAGCAACGCATGACAACAACACAACATGGCATCAACACAACATGGCAGCAACACAACATGGCAGCAACACATGGCAATGACACAACATGGCAGCAACACATGACAACAACATGACAACAATATCACATGGCAGCAACACAACATGGCAGCAACACATGACAGTAAAATAACATGGCACCAACACATGGCAGCAACACATGACAACAACATCACATGGCAGCAACACAACATGGCAACAACATCACATGGCAGCAACACATGACAATAATATGGTAACAACACAACATGGTAGCAACACATGACAATAACATGGCAGTAACACATGACAATAACAAGGCAGTAACACATGACAATAACATGACAGCAACACATGACAATAACATGGTAGCAACACATGACAATAACATGGCAGCAGCACAACATGGCAGTAACACATGACAATAACATGGTAGCAACACATGCCAATAACATGGCAGCAACACATGATAATAACATGGCAGTAACACAACATGGCAGCAACACATGACAATAACATGGCAGTAACACAACATGGCAGTAACACATGACAATAACATGGCAGTAACACATGATAATAACATGGCAGTAACACATGACAATAACATGGCAGTAACACAACATGGCAGCAGCACAACATGGCACTAACACATGACAATAACATGGCAGCAACACATGACAATAACATGACAGCAACACAACATGGCAGCAGCACAACATGGCAGTAACACATGACAATAACATGGCAGTAACACATGACAATAACATGACAGCAACACAACATGGCAGCAGCACAACAAGGCAGCAACACATGACAATAACACAACATGGCAGTAACACATGGCAACAACATCACATGACAACAACATCACATGGCAGCAACACAACATGGCAACAACATCACATGGCAGCAACACATGAAAATAATATGGTAACAACACAACATGGTAGCAACACATGACAATAACATGGCAGCAACACAACATGGCATCAACACATGACAATAACACAACATGGCAGCAACACAACATTGCAGAAACACAACATTGCAGAAACACAACATGGCAGAAACACAACATGGCAGAAACACAACATGTCAGCAACACAACATTGCAGAAACACAACATGGCAGAAACACAACATGGCACCAACACAACATTGCAGAAACACAACATGGCAGCAACACAACATGGCAGCAACACATGACAATAAATGGCAGCAACACAACATGGCAGCAACACAACATGGTAGCAACACATGACAATAACATGGCAGCAACACAACATGGCAGCAACACATGACAATAACATGGCAGCAACACAACATGGCAGCAACACATGACAACAACATGACACCAATATCACATGGCAGCAACACAACATGGCAGCAACACATGTCAATAAATGGCAGCAACACAACATGGCAGCAACACAACATGGTAGCAACACATGACAACAACACAACATGGTAGCAACGCATGACAACAACACAACATGGCATCAACACAACATGGCAGCAACACAACATGGCAGCAACACATGGCAATGACACAACATGGCAGCAACACATGACAACAACATGACAACAATATCACATGGCAGCAACACAACATGGCAGCAACACATGACAGTAAAATAACATGGCAGCAACACAACATGGCAACAACATCACATGGCAGCAACACATGACAATAATATGGTAACAACACAACATGGTAGCAACACATGACAATAACATGGCAGCAACACAACATGAAACAAACACATGACAATAACATGGCAGTAACACATGACAATAACAAGGCACATGACAATAACATGACAGCAACACATGACAATAACATGGTAGCAACACATGACAATAACATGGCAGCAGCACAACATGGCAGTAACACATGACAATAACATGGTAGCAACACATGCCAATAACATGGCAGCAACACATGATAATAACATGGCAGCAGCACAACATGGCAGCAACACATGACAATAACATGGCAGTAACACAACATGGCAGTAACACATGACAATAACATGGCAGTAACACATGATAATAACATGGCAGTAACACATGACAATAACATGGCAGTAACACAACATGGCAGCAGCACAACATGGCAGTAACACATGACAATAACATGGCAGCAACACATGACAATAACATGACAGCAACACAACATGGCAGCAGCACAACATGGCAGTAACACATGACAATAACATGGCAGTAACACATGACAATAACATGACAGCAACACAACATGGCAGCAGCACAACAAGGCAGCAACACATGACAATAACACAACATGGCAGTAACACATGGCAACAACATCACATGGCAGCAACACATGACAATAATATGGTAACAACACAACATGGTAGCAACACATGACAATAACATGGCAGCAACACAACATGGCATCAACACATGACAATAACACAACATGGCAGCAACACAACATTGCAGAAACACAACATTGCAGAAACACAACATGTCAGCAACACAACATTGCAGAAACACAACATGGCAGAAACACAACATGGCACCAACACAACATTTTAGAAACACAACATGGCAGCAACACAACATGGCAGCAACACATGACAATAAATGGCAGCAACACAACATGGCAGCAACACAACATGGTAGCAACACATGACAATAACATGGCAGCAACACAACATGGCAGCAACACATGACAATAACATGGCAGCAACACAACATGGCAGCAACACATGACAACAACATGACACCAATATCACATGGCAGCAACACAACATGGCAGCAACACATGTCAATAAATGGCAGCAACACAACATGGCAGCAACACAACATGGTAGCAACACATGACAACAACACAACATGGTAGCAACGCATGACAACAACACAACATGGCAGCAACACAACATGGCAGCAACACATGGCAATGACACAACATGGCAGCAACACATGACAACAACATGACAACAATATCACATGGCAGCAACACAACATGGCAGCAACACATGACAGTAAAATAACATGGCAGCAACACATGACAACAACATCACATGGCAGCAACACAACATGGCAACAGCATCACATGGCAGCAACACATGACAATAATATGGTAACAACACAACATGTTAGCAACACATGACAATAACATGGCAGCAACACAACATGAAACAAACACATGACAATAACATGGCAGTAACACATGACAATAACAAGGCAGTAACACATGACAATAACATGACAGCAACACATGACAATAACATGGTAGCAACACATGACAATAACATGGCAGCAACACAACATGGCAGCAGCACAACATGGCAGCAACACATGACAATAACATGGCAGCAACACAACATGGCAGCAACACATGACAATAACATGGCATCAACATATGACAATAACATGGCAGCATGGCAGCAACACATTAGTCATTGTTAGCCACTGCTAGCGGCTTTTACCTTTTACCTTCTGTACAGCCAGCCAGTTTTTTAACCTGGATAATACTCGCCAGTCCAGCTTCTCTGCCCCATCCACCGCTGCCCCCTGGACACTGATCACTTGGCTACATAGCTGATGCATGCTGGACTGTCCATTAATCACGGTACTCCATTCTGCTTGTTTATGTTTTATCTGTCGGCCCCAGCCGCACTCAGGCTCTGTGTGTAGTTAATCCGACCCTCCCTGCCTAGTCAACGCCATTTTACCTGCTGTTGTTGTGCTAGCTGATTAGCTGTTGTTGTCTCACCTACTGTTTTAGCTACTGTTTTAGCTAGCTCTCCCAATTCAACACCTGTGATTACTGTATGCCTCGCTGTATGTCTCTCTCAAATGTCAATACGCCTTGTATACTGTTGTTCAGGTTAGTTATCATTGTTTTAGTTTACAATGGAGCCCCTAGTTCCACTCTTCATACCCCTGATACCTCCTTTGTCCAACCTCCCACACATGCGGTGACCTCACCCATTACAACCAGCATGTCCAGTGATACAACCTCTCTCATCATCACCCAGTGCCTGGGCTTACCTCTGCTGTACCCGCACCCCACCATTCCCCTGTCTGCGCATTATGCCCTGAATATATTCTACCATGCCCAGAAATCTGCTCCTTTTATTCTCTGTCCCCAACGCTCTAGGCGACCAGTTTTGATAGCCTTTAGTCGCACCCTCATTCTACTCCTCCTCTGTTCCACGGGTGATGTGGAGGTAAACCCAGGCCCTGCATGTCCCCAGGCACCCTCATTTGTTGACTTCTGTGATCGAAAAAGCCTTGGTTTCATGCATGTCAACATCAGAAGCCTCCTCCCTAAGTTTGTTTTACTCACTGCTTTAGCACACTCTGCTAACCCTGATGTCCTTGCCGTGTCTGAATCCTGGCTCAGGAAGGCCACCAAAAATTCTGAGTCTTCCATTCCCAACTATAACATTTTCCGTCAAGATAGAACTGCCAAAGGGGGAGGAGTTGCAGTCTACTGCAGAGATAGCCTGCAAAGTAATGTCATACTTTCCAGGTCCATACCCAAACAGTTCGAACTACTAATTTAGAAAATTACTCTCTCCAGAAATAAGTCTCTCACTGTTGCCGCCTGCTACCGACCCCCCTCAGCTCCCAGCTGTGCACAGGACACCATTTGTGAATTGATCGCCCCCCATCTAGCTTCAGAGTTTGTTCTGTTAGGTGACCTAAACTGGGATATGCTTAACACCCCGGCAGTCCTACAATCTAAGCTAGATGCCCTCAATCTCACACAAATCATCAAGGAACCCACCAGGTACAACCCTAAATCTGTAAACAAGGGCACCCTCATAGACGTCCTCCTGACCAACTGGCCCTCCAAATACCCCTCCGCTGTCTTCAACCAGGATCTCAGCGATCACTGCCTCATTGCCTGTATCCGCTACGGAGCCGCACTCAAACGACCACCCCTCATCACTGTCAAACGCTCCCTAAAACACTTCTGTGAGCAGGCCTTTCTAATCGACCTTGCCCGGGTATCCTGGAAGGACATTGACCTCATCCCGTCAGTTGAGGATGCCTGGTCATTCTTTAAAAATAACTTCCTCACCATTTTAGATAAGCATGCTCCGTTCAAAAAAATGCAGAACTAAGAACAGATATATCCCCTGGTTCACTCCAGACCTGACTGCCCTCAACCAGCACAAAAACATCCTGTGGCGGACTGCAATAGCATCGAATAGTCCCAGCGATATGCAACTGTTCAGGGAAGTCAGGAACCAATACACGCAGTCAGTCAGGAAAGCTAAGGCCAGCTTCTTCAGGCAGAAGTTTGCATCCTGTAGCTCCAACTCCAAAAAGTTCTGGGACACTGTGAATGGAGAACAACATGGAGAACAAGAGCACCTCCTCCCAGCAGCCCACTGCACTGAGGCTAGGTAACACGGTCACCACCGATAAATCCATGATTATCGAAAACTTCAACAAGCATTTCTCAACGGCTGGCCATGCTTTCCGCCTGGCTACTCCAACCTCGGCCAACAGCTCCCCCCCCCCCCCCCCCCCCCCGCAGCTACTCGCTCAAGCCTCTCCAGGTTCTCCTTTACCCAAATCCAGATAGCAGATGTTCTGAAAGAGCTGCAAAACCTGGACCCGTACAAATCAGCTGGGCTTGACAATCTGGACCCTCTATTTCTGAAACTATCCGCCGCCATTGTCGCAACCCCTATTACCAGCCTGTTCAACCTCTCTTTCATATCGTCTGAGATCCCCAAGGATTGGAAAGCTGCGCAGTCATCCCCCTCTTCAAAGGGGGAGAAACCCTGGACCCAAACTGTTACAGACCTATATCCATCCTGCCCTGCCTATCTAAGGTCTTCGAAAGCCAAGTCAACAAACAGGTCACTGACCATCTCGAATACCACCGTACCTTCTCCGCTGTGCAATCTGGTTTCCGAGCCGGTCACGGGTGCACCCCAGCCACGCTCAAGGTACTAAACGATATCATAACCGCCATCGATAAAAGACAGTACTGTGCAGCCGTCTTCATCGACCTTGCCAAGGCTTTCGACTCTGTCAATCACCATATTCTTATCGGCAGACTCAGTAGCCTCGGTTTTTCGGATGACTGCCTTGCCTGGTTCACCAATTACTTTGCAGACAGAGTTCAGTGTGTCAAATCGGAGGGCATGCTGTCCGGTCCTCTGGCAGTCTCTATGGGGGTGCCACAGGGTTCAATCCTCGGGCCGACTCTTTTCTCTGTATATATCAATGATGTTGCTCTTGCTGCCGGCGATTCCCTGATCCATCTCTACGCAGACGACACCATTCTATATACTTCCGGCCCGTCCTTGGACACTGTGCTATCTAACCTCCAAACGAGCTTCAATGCCATACAACACTCCTTCCGTGGCCTCCAACTGCTCTTAAACGCTAGTAAAACCAAATGCATGCTTTTTAACCGTTCGCTGCCTGCACCCGCATGCCTGACCAGCATCACCACCCTGGATGGTTCCGACCTCTAACCTCTAGGCTACCTGCCGCCCCCCCTACACTCTAACCACTAGGCTACCCTGCCGCCCCTACACTCTAACCACTAGGCTACCTGCCTCCCTACACTCTAACCACTAGGCTACCTGCCGCCCCCCCTACACTCTAACCACTAGACTACCTGCCCCCCCCTACACTGCAACCACTAGGCTACCTGCCTCCCCTACACTCTAACCACTAGGCTACCCTGCCTCCCCTACACTCTAACCACAAGGCTACCTGCCCCCCTACACTCTAACCTATTGGCTACCTGCTGCCCCTACACTCTAAACACTAGACTACCTACCGCCCCTACAGTCTAACCACTAGGCTACCTGCCGCCCCTACACTCTAACCACTAGGCTACCTGCCGCCCCTACACTCTAACCACTAGGTTACCTGACCCCCTACACTCTAACCACTAGGCTACCCCTGCCGCCCCTACACTCTAACCACTAGGCTACCTGACCCCCTACACTCTAACCACTAGGCTACCTGATCCCTCTACACTCTAACCACTAGGCTACCTGACCCCTCTACACTCTAACCACTAGGCCACCTGACCCCTCTACACTCTAACCACTAGGCCACCTGACCCCTCTACACTCTAACCACTAGGCTACCTGACCCCTCTACACTCTAACCACTAGGCTACCCTGCCGCCCCTACACTCTAACCACTAGGCTACCTGACCCCCTACACTCTAACCACTAGGCTACCTGACCCCTCTACACTCTAACCACTAGGCTACCTGACCCCTCTACACTCTAACCACTAGGCTACCCTGCCGCCCCTTCACTCTAACCACTAGGCTACCTGCCACCCCTACACTCTAACCACTAGGCTACCTGACCCCTCTACACTCTAACCACTAGGCTACCTGCCACCCCTTTTACTCAGTTAGATGCTCATTGTCTCTTTTGCCAAATATATTATACAGTAATTGTTTCACCATATTGAAATGAGGGACAGTAAATGAATCATTAAGTCGCACTTTAGGGCTCCCGAGTGACGCAACGGTCTAAGGCACTGCATCTCAGTGCAAGCGGTGTTACCACAGTCCCTGGTTCGAATCCAGACTGTATCATTTGATTGGGAATCCCATAGTTTATTTTTTCATTTTTTACTATTTCACCTTTAATTAACCAGGAAGGTTAGTTGAGAACAAGTTCCCATTTACAACTGCTACCTGGCCAAGATAAAGCAAAGTAGTGTGACAAAAACAACAACACAAAGTTAAACATGGACTAAACAAAACCTACAGTCAATAACACAATAGAAAAGTCTATATACAGTGTGTGCAAATGACAGCTGATGCTTAAAGTTAATGAGGGAGATATAAGTCTTCAGCTTCAGTGATTTTTGCAGTTCCTAACAGTCATTGACAGCAGAGAACTGGAAGGAAAGGCGGCCAAAGGGGGAGTTGGCTTTGGGGATGACCAGTGAAATATACCTGCTGGAGCGCGTGCTACGGGTGGGTGTTGCTTTGGTGACCAGTGAGCTGAGATAAGGCGGAGCTTTACCGAGCAAAGCCTTATAGATGACCTGGAGTCAGTGGGTTTGGCAATGAATTTGCCAGTCAACGAGAGCGTACAGGTCGCAGTTGGGACAAAACTGTGATAGATTTGTTGAAGGCTGCATCCAATTTGTTGTGTTAGAGGCTTTAGTGTGGAGCAGCGTTGTAAATAATAATTTATTCTTAACTGACTAGTTAAATAAGTGGGTTAAAATATTCCCCCAATACCACTTTCCATCAATTTGTATTAGCAGTCCCTCATGCCAAATTGAGTCAAAAAATCTTTTAAGAAAACAACAAAATGAGAAGACTGCCTTTTTTTTTGTTTGTTTGTCAATTAGGGTGAATATGTGGGAAATTTGGTAAAAAGCCAATTTGACATTTGCTCAGTACTTTGTTTTTGCTGAGGTCACAGAGGGATTTGATAGAAAATATAAATGTTTCATTTATATTTACATGTATTTGTATTTATTATGTGTGTCAGATGTTTGCAAGTGATTGTGCGTGTCTGTGTGTGTGTGTGTGTGTGTGTGTGTGTGTGTGTGTGTGTGTGTGTGTGTGTGTGTGTGTGTCAGAGGATTTAATGCCATTCATTAGCTGTGTGATAAACTAATGGCAAGAGGGATGCCTCCCTTCATAAAGATTCCAAGCAGAGAAATATTGCTTGACAAATTGCTCTTAAATTTCATGTAGTTAACACTTGTTAATGGCTCTCTTACCATGCTAATGTCCTTGTGCTACTAGATATAATTACAATGTATTCCATGTTAAAACTTGGGCTCTGTATAATTACTTCGTAGTCCCAATTTAAATACCCTTTACGACTCTCATTTGGATTGTGTAACCACATCACTAATGTGTGTGTGTGGATGTGTGTGTGTGTGTGTGTGGATGTGTGTGTGTGTGTGTGTGTGTGTGTGGTTAAATTAACATTTAACAAGGCACACCAGTTAATTGAAATTCCAGGTGACAATCTCATGAAGCTCGTTGAGAGAATGCCAAGAGTTTACAAAGCTTTCATCTATAATATATTTTGATTTGTTTAACACTTTTTTGGTTACTACATATGAGTTATTTCATAGTTTTGATGTCTGCACTATTATTCTACCATGTAGAAAATGAAGACAAATAAAGACAAAAATAAAAATACAAAAATAAAGACAATTTTCTAAATATTTTGTCTGTATACTGAATACTATATAAATATATAACTTAATGTAAACACCCAGCAGGACTGATCACTCTGTTATTGATTATATGCCTGATTCTGACTTCAGATTTTTTTTTAAAACCTTTTTTTTAACTAAGGAAGTCAGTTAAGGACTTATTTTCAATGACGGCCTAGGAACAGTGGGTTAACTGCCTGTACAGGGGCAGAACGACAGATTTGTACCTTGTCAGCTCGGGGATTTGAACTTGCAACCTTCCGGTTACTAGTCCAATGCTCTAACCACTAGGCTACCCTGCCGCCCCATAGAACTTAACATAGAACTTTCCGATTAGTAGACTAAATATGAATTTATCAGATAAGTAGATTTATAATAGAATTATCAGATTAGTAGACTTTCTTTTAATTTATTATGGATCCCCATTAGTTCCTGCCAAGGCAGCAGCTACTCTTCCTGGGGTTTATTATGGATCCCCATTAGTTCCTGCCAAGGCAGCAGCTACTCTTACTGGGGTTTATTATGGATCCCCATTAGTTCCTGCCAAGGCAGCAGCTACTCTTCCTGGGGTTTATTATGGATCCCCATTAGTTCCTGCCAAGGCAGCAGCTACTCTTCCTGGGGTTTATTATAGATCCCCATTAGTTCCTGCCAAGGCAGCAGCTACTCTTCCTGGGGTTTATTATAGATCCCCATTAGTTCCTGCCAAGGCAGCAGCTACTCTTCCTGGGGTTTATTATGGATCCCCATTAGTTCCTGTTAAGGCAAAAAATCTAAATCAAATCAAATCAAATGTATTTGTCACATACACATGGTTAGCAGATGTTAATGCGAGTGTAGCGAAATGCTTGTGCTTCTAGTTCCGACAATGCAGTAATAACCAACGAGTAATCTAACTAACAATTCCAAAACTACTACCTTATACACACAAGTGTAAAGGGATAAAGAATATGTACATAAAGATATATGAATGAGTGATGGTACAGAACGGCATAGGCAAGATGCAGTAGATGGTATCGAGTACAGTATATACATATGAGATGAGTATGTAAACAAAGTGGCATAGTTTAAAGTGGCTAGTGATACATGTATTACATAAAGATGCAGTAGATGATATAGAGTACAGTATATACGTATACATTTGAGATGAATAATGTAGGGTATGTAAACACTATATTAAGTAGCATTGTTTAAAGTGGCGAGGGATATATTTTACATCAATTCCCATCAATTCCCATCAATTCCCATTATTAAAGTGGCTGGAGTTGAGTCAGTGTGTTGGCAGCAGCCACTCCATGTTAGTAGGGGCTGTTTAACAGTCTGATGGCCTTGAGATAGAAGCTGTTTTTCAGTCTCTCGGTCCCAGCTTTGATGCACCTGTACTGACCTCGCCTTCTGGATGATAGCGGGGTGAACAGGCAGTGGCTCGGGTGGTTGTTGTCCTTGATGATCTTTATGGCCTTCCTGTGCATCGGGTGGTGTAGGTGTACTGGAGGTCAGGTAGTTTGCCCCCGGTGATGCGTTGTGCAGACCTCACTACCCTCTGGAGAGCCTTACGGTTGTGGGCGGAGCAGTTGCCGTACCAGGCGGTGATACAGCCCGACAGGATGCTCTCGATTGTGCATCTGTAAAAGTTTGTGAGTGCTTTTGGTGACAAGCCAAATTTCTTCAGCCTCCTGAGGTTGAAGAGGCGCTGTTGCCTACCCTCACCACCTGGGGGCAGCCCATCAGGAAGTCCAGTACCCAGTTGCACAGAGCGGGGTCGAGACCCAGGGTCTCGAGCTTGATGACGAGCTTGGAGGGTACTATGGTGTTGAATGCCGAGCTGTAGTCGATGAACAGCATTCTCGCATAGGTATTCCTCTTGTTCAGCTGGGTTAGGGCAGTGTGCAGTGTGGTTGAGATTGCATCGTCTGTGGACCTATTTGGGCGGTAAGCAAATTGGAGTGGGTCTAGGGTGTCAGGTAGGGTGGAGGTGATACCCGGCACAGCCAGAAGAGGACTGGCCACCCCACATAGCCTGGTTCCTCTCTAGGTTTCTTCCTAGGTTTTGTTCTTTCTAGGGACCGTGCTTCTACACCTGCATTGCTTGCAGTTTGGGGTTTTAGGCTGGGTTTCTGTACAGCACTTTGAGATATCAGCTGATGTACGAAGGGCTATATAAATACATTTGATTTGATTTGATTTGATATGGTCCTTGACCATAGCAGCAGCTACTCTTCCTGAGGTTTATTATGGATCCCCATTAGTTCCTGTCAAGGCAGCAGCTACTCTTCCTGGGGTTTATTACAGTAAAATAGCAATGTATCTGGTCAAACACAATTTACTAAGGGTTGGTAACAGGCTGATTGGTCGGCCTATTGAGCAAGGGGCTTTAATATTTATTGGTAGCGGAATGACTTTAGCTTCCCTCCAAGCATTAGGGCAACACACTCTCTAGTAGGCTCATTTGAAGATGTGGCAAATAGGAGTGGTAATATCGTTTGCTATTATTTTAGATAAAAACATTTTTTACCTCTTCTTGTCTTTCATAATTTGGTATTTTTCCCCTCATCAATCTAGACACAATAACCCCTCTCCACTCCTCTCCTCTCCTCTCCACTCCTCTCCTCTCCTCTCCTCTCCTCTCCTCTCCTCTCCTCTCCACTCTTCTCCACTCCTCTCCTCACCTCTATTTTGCAACTCTTCCCTAGACTGTTGGTATGAAAGAGAATGTGTTCAGTGCCATCTTACCTGGTTAAGACATAGCTATATATCAAATAGGATATAAAACAGTGTAGATTTGATGTAAGGGCAGACAGAATCCAGAATGGGGTAAAAGTGTTTTCTTTGTCTGAAATGAAAAGCTGTGTAAAAAGCTGGCTTCCATAAAATCCCTGTGTGATCCCTATTGTGAAAGCTGCTGAACTCAATTTACAACACACACACCGCCAGAATGTGACCGTTTTATCACTGTGTCACATTATTTTCTTTCCTCCTAGGAACCATTCTCCTTGCCTGTAAATCTGTGTGACCTTTGAATATAATCTCAGTTCCCCCCTCTCCTCTCTCCCTCTCCCTCTGCTCCCAGCTCTCTGGTTTAATCCGCTCAATGTCTTTATTCAGAAACATTATATGCCTCACACTACTTTTCTCTCTCTCTCTCTCTCTCTCTCTCTCTCTCTCTCTCTCTCTCTCTCTCTCTCTCTTTTTCTCTCTCTCTCTCTCTTTTTCTCTCTATCTCTTTTTCTCTCTCTCTCTCTCTCTCTCTCTCTCTCTCTCTCTCTGTCTCTCTCTATCTCTTTTTCTCTCTCTCTCTCCCTCTCTCTCTCTCTCTCTCTCTCTCTCTCTCTCTCTCTCTCTCTCTCTGTCTCTCTCTATCTCTTTTTATCTCCCTCACCCCCTCTCTCTCTCTCTCTCTCTCTCTCTCTGTCTCTCTCTCTCTCTGTCCCTCTCTCTTTCTCCCTCCCTCCCTCTCTCTCTCTCTCTCTCTCTCTCTCTCTCTCTCTATATATATATATATATCTCTCTGTCTCTCTCTTTATCTCTCTCTCTCTCGCTCTCTCTCTCTCTCTCTCTCTCTCTCTGTCTCTCTCTCTCTCTGTCCCTCTCTCTTTCTCCCTCCCTCCCTCTCTCTTTCTCGCTCTCTATATATATCTCTGTCTCTCTCTTTATCTCTTTCTCTCTCTCTCTCTCTCTCTCTCTCTCTCTCGTCTCTATATCTCTTTCACTCTCTCTGTCTCTCTCTTTCTCTCTCTCTCTCTGTCTATTATGTCTCACTCACTCAATATATATCATTGTGGCAGAGCGAGTGAGATGATGTATGGAGAGCGGGAAGAGATAGAAGAGAGGGAGGCTTTCAAGACGCAGTACATTTCTAAACGTTGAAATGAAAGAAAACCGTTTATATCACAGCATGCTGAGTAGCAGAGACATGGTTTATACTGTTGTCCTGGAAATTCAACACGAGACACTCAAAGTCAATCTTAAATGAGTTGTTTATTGACAGTTAACTGAAGAGGTTCCAACAAACGTGATGCACCATAGTACAGGTCTGTCAGGAGCTCTATCGGGGCAGTTCCGTGATTTTGCAGATACTGATAGTAAGGATTTGTTCAATCAGTCACTTGAACACATAAATTGGTAGAATGTTTGCGCTAAATGTTTTGACACACAGTAGTAGAGACATGGTTTATACTACTTTTGTAATACAACTTTAGTTATTTTTAAACGTTAATAATCGATCAAATTGTAGACGGGTCTATCTGTGTTCAATACAGGAAGACAACAAACCGTGCGACTTTTCACGTCTTGCGCACTCTCAACAGTGTTACCCAGTTCCTAGATGGCATACTTCTTCATTGCACAAATTAATAACCTCAACCAAATTCCAAAGACTGGTGACAGCCATTGGAAGCGGTAGGAACTGAACCAGTTCCTAAGAAATATTGTTTGCCAATGAGAAATCACTGAACAGACACAGACCTAAAAAAATATATATTCTGAACGGTTAGTCCTCTGGGTTTTGCCTGATACATAAGTTCTGTTATACTCACAGACATGATTCCAACAGTTTTAGAAACTTCAGAGTGTTTTCTATCCACATCTAATAATAATATGCATATCTTATATTCTTGACATGAGTAGCAGGAAGTTGAAATTGGGCACGCTATTTATCCAAAAGTGAAAATGCTGCCCCCTATCCCAAAGAGGTTAAAACCTCTTGAAGCTAGGGGGCACTATTTTTATGTTTGGAAAAATAATGTTCCCAAAGTAAACGGCCTATTTCTCATGACCAGATGATAGAATATGCATATAATTGACAGATTAGTATAGAAAACACTCTAAAGTTTCCAAAACTGTACAAATATTGTCTGTGGGTATAACAGAACTGATATTGCAGGTGAAAGCCTGAGGATAATACAATCAGGAAGAGCCTCTTATTTTGAAATGTCTGTGTTTCTATGCTTGCCTGTCCTCCATTTAAAATGATATCAACCAGATTCGTTTTTCTGTGGCTTCCCTAAGGTGTCAACAGTCTTTAGACATAGTTTCAGACTTTTATTTTGAAAAATGAGGGTGAAGGATCACATTGCGTAAGTGGAGAGGTGGGGGCTCTCAGAGTGAGTTGGTGCGCAATTGAGTAAATCGGCCGTTGTTCCTCCCGCTGTTTTGGAAAAAGATACACACTCGGTTGATATATTATCGAATAAATATTTTAAAAACTACCCGAGGAATGAATTTAAAAAACGTTTGACATGTTTCTGTGGACATTATGAAGACTATTTGGAATCCTGTGGATTTCTGAACATAACGCGACAAACAAAAGTTGGTATTTTGGGTATAAAAATTATCTTTATGGAACAAAAGGAACATTTGCTGTGTAACTGGGAGTCTCGTGAGTAAAAACATCTGAAGATCATCAAAGGTAAACGGTTAATTTGATTGCTTTTCTTATTTTCGTGACCAAGCTACCTGATGCTAAGTGTACATAATGCTATGCTGTGCTATCGATAAACTTACACAAACGCTTGGATTGCTTTCGCTGTAAAGCATCATTTCAAAATGAGACGACAGGTGAGACGACAGGTGGATTAACAAAAGGCTAAACTGTGTTTCAAAATATTGCACTTGTGATTTCATGAATATGAATATTTTCTAGTAATATTATTTGACTGTTGCGCTATGCTATTCAGCGGTTGCTGACGGAAATTATCCTGCTACAGGGATTGGTAGCGTCAAGGAGTTAACCTCTCTGCACACGGAACCTGCTAGCGGGCTGAAATTCCACAACATACGGGGATCGCTACATAAATAGTCATATTAAACATTCATGAAAATACAAGTGTCTCACATGCAT
Source organism: Oncorhynchus clarkii lewisi (assembly GCF_045791955.1). NCBI lineage: Eukaryota > Metazoa > Chordata > Actinopteri > Salmoniformes > Salmonidae > Oncorhynchus > Oncorhynchus clarkii. Next base: position 1,781,952 of record NC_092156.1, read on the forward strand.
CGAAAGCCTAGAATCTTGCTAATCCAAATTCGTTGTCAGATTTAAAAAAAGGATTTACTGCGATGCGATTATCTGAGCATAGAGCCCCATAAAAAACAACAATTTTAACCAGCACAGACTGCATTAAAATAAATTGTTTACCTTTGACGATCTTCCTCTGTTTGCAATTCCAATGCTCATTAATCTTTTGTTTGTTAACCTCTTGGATCTCTAGGGGCACTATTTCATTTTTGGATAAAAAACGTTCCCGTTTTAAGCGCAATATTTTGTCACGAAAATATGCTCGACTATGCATATTATTGACCGTTTTGGAAAGAAAACACTCGGAAGTTTCAGAATCTGCAAACATATTGTCTGTAAGTGCCCCAGAACTCATTCTACAGGCGAAACCAAGATGATACGTCAACCAGGAAATGAGCAGAATCTCTGAAGCTCTGTTTTCCATTGTCTCCTTATATGGCTGTGATTGCGCAAGGAATGAGCCTACACTTTCTGTTGTATCCCCAAGGTGTTTGCAGCATTGTGACGTATTTGTAGGCATATCATTGGAAGATTGACCATAAGAGACTACATTTTCCAAGTGTCCGCCTGGTGTCCCTGCGTCGAAATTGGAGCGCAAAGCCAGGTGCACTTATTTTTCCATTTGAGAGCAAGGAGAAACCAGGCTTCCACGAAGGATATATCATCAAAGAGATATGTGGAAAAACACCTTGAGGATTGATTCTAAACCACGTTTGCCATGTTTCAGTCGATATTATGGAGTTAATTTGGAAAAAAGTTTGCGTTTTGAGGGCTAAATTTTCGTTTTTTTTTTTTTTTTTGGTAGCCAAATGTGATGTACAAAACGGAGCTATTTCTAATACACAAAGAATCTTTTTGGAAAAACTGAGCATCTGCTATCTAACTGAGAGTCTCCTCATTGAAAACATCAGAAGTTCTTCAAAGGTAAGTTATTTTATTTGAAGGCTTTACTTGTTTTTGTGATAGTTGCCTGCTAAATGCTAACGCTAATGCTAACGCTAAATGCTACGCTAGCTAGCTACTGTTACACAAATGATTGTTTTCCTATGGTTGAAAAGCATATTTTGAAAATCTGAGATGACAGTGTTGTTAACAAAAGGCTAAGCTTGAGAGATAGCATATTTATTTCATTTAATTTGCGATTTTCATGAATAGTTAACGTTGCGTTATGGTAATGAGCTTAGGTCTATAAATAGAATCCCGGATCCGGGTTTGGTCGTCGCAACAGGTTAAAATCCGTTTTTATTTTATTTAACTAGGCAACTAGTCAGTTTTAAGAACAAATTCTTATTTTCAATGACGGCCCAGGAACAGTGCCTGAGCTACAGGCTGTTAGATTTGGGTATGTCTTCAGGTGGAAATTGCACAAAGTAGGGGGGAGCTCTAAGATGTTTAAAGAGCTAGGGTTAGGTTTAGGGTTAGGAGCTAGGGTTAGGTTTAGGGTTAGGAGCTAGGGTTAGGTTTAGGGTTAGGAGCTAGGGTTAGGTTTAGGGTTAGGTTTAGGGTTAGGTTTAGTGTTAGAGTTAGGGTTTAGGGACAAGGTTAGTGTTTGTGGTTAGGGAAAATAGGATTTTGAATGGGACTGAATTGTGTGTCCCCACAAGGTTAGATGTACAAGACTGTGTGTGTGTAGCTGGAACCTAGACAGCCTCTTCTGTAACCTTGGTCTAGGAGGAGATTGCACTCTGGGTCTAGGAAGAGATTACACCCTGCTATGGGTCTAGGAAGAGATTACGCCCTGCTATAGGTCTAGGAAGAGATTACGCCCTGCTATAGGTCTAGGAAGAGATTACGCCCTGCTATGGGTCTAGGAAGAGATTATGCCCTGCTATGGGTCTAGGAAGAGATTATGCCCTGCTATGGGTATTGGAAGAGATTATGCCCTGCTATGGATCCAGGAAGAGATTACACCCTGCTATGGGTGTAGGAAGAGATTACGCTCTGGGTATTGGAAGAGATTACACCCTGCTATGGGTCTAGGAAGAGATTACACCCTGGGTATTGGAAGAGATTACACCCTGGGTCTAGGAAGAGATTGCGCCCTGCTATGGGTGTAGGAAGAGAATACGCCCTGCCCTGGGTATTGGAAGAGATTACACTCATTTCTCTCTCTTTTTTATTTTGGTATTTCCCGAGAGTCATCCAGCGGTCTGTTTCAATTGAGATGAGGGATTATTAGTTAGAGACACACACACACACACATATACACACACACACACAAACGCTGATACACACACACGCAAGTACACACACGCAAGTTCACACACTGCAAATGTAACCGACCGCCTCGATTCGGTTTTATGGTGTAACATTTCAAATTGTGTTTTTTACATCAGATAAAAGTAGAGACTCAGAGCTACAAAATGGTATATCATACAATACAGTTGAGGATCAATGGGAAAGTAATTCTGCTTTGAAAATTGATAAACTTGTAACCTTGATTTTAAGAAAATGGCCCTTGAATAATTTTCTACCGTCTAGAGAGCTCTTCTTTAGCTGATTAGGCTGTTTTTTGGGGGGAGCCAACGTTTACTGACACCGGCCATATTCAACCTGTGTTAAGTGTTTGTAAATTTGTCAGTTATTCTGAGCTCTGGCACACTCAGACGAGAGTGGTCAGAAATCGGAGCCAGAGTGAATTTACCAGCTACGTCCAGCAACAGTTGTCACAGTGACATTCTATTGAAATGGTTACTTTCATAATGGAGTCTTTTGTTAAGACCTGTAACTAGCTAAACGATGAACCATAATCCCAACTCATGATGTTACTACTCTGCATGAATCTGCAGGTAGCTAACCAACCAGGTTCAATGTTAGTCAGCTAGCTAACATCAGGCTATAACTAGCAATGAAAATGGCTCCGAGATACAAATAATCTTACTACACAGATCACACGCGTAAAGTAAGCTAGCGAGGCAGCCAGCTAACGTTAGCTCGCTGGGCTAACAGTACGCTTTAACTTGAAAACAATTTTCTGAAAAAAATTGAAATGTGTAATATCTGAAAATGTAGCTAGCTAGACTATTTTATCTATCCGTATTCATGGATGGACAATTCTCCCTCTCTGTCACAGATGCCATGGTTGCCCTTAGTTTGAAGATGTAATCCGGAGATAGGTGTTTTATACAACAGCCTTCTGTGTGTTCTCTGTTTGACTCTGTCTGCATATTCACAATAAACTGCCTGAATTTTCTCCATCTCTTTAGCTATCTTCCTCTAATTCCACTGATTTCAAAACTCCGGAAAGTGGAGAGCAACACATGCAGTTTTACTACGTGATGTCTTTATAAAAGATTACCATACTGACCATCTCATGTTATAGACAGAATCATGCTACATGGCAGACCAATCTGAACTCATCGCTAGGCATGTCCAGCACACCCCTTTTCTCAGCCAATCATGGCTAGCAGGAAGTTTCTTGTCTTTTTCTGTCGTTAAACCAACCAGGCTCATAGTTAAAACATTTTATTCACATTTACAGATGCCATACAAGTTTGTTATTAAAATGTTATTAAAGATCATATGCTCCAGAATGGAGTTAATTTGTGGAATTTCGTTGCTTCTTAACCCTTGTTTGGTGTTCGTATCTGTGAGACCCATTTTCAAGGTTTACTAAAAGAAAAATGATACCATGAATTATTTCTTCAACCTGAGACTCGTTGGCCTTGGCTCATTTTATTTTTAAGATATGCATGTATGTATGTGTATGTGTGTGTATGCATGTAACATTCATAAGTTTGGGGTCACTTAGAAATGTCCTTGTATATGAAAGAAAAACAAAAAATTTTGTCCATTAAAATAAATTCAAAGTGATCAGAAATACAGTGTAGACATTGTTAATGTTGTAAATGACTATTGTAGCTGGAAACGGCTGATTTTTTATGGAATATCTACATAGGCGTACAGAGGCCCATTATCAGCAACCATCACTCCTGTGTTCCAATGGCACGTTGTGTTAGCTAATCCAAGTTTATCATTTTAAAAGGCTAATTGATTGTTAGAAAACCATTTTGCAATTATGTTAGCACAGCTGTTGTTCTGATTAAAGAAGCAATAAAACTGGCCTTCTTTAGACTAGTTGAGTATCTGGAGCATCAGCATTTGTTGGTTCAATTACAGGCTCAAAATGGTCAGAAACAATGACCTTTCCTCTGAAATTCTTCAGTCTATTCTTGTTCTGAGAAAGGAAGGCTATTCCATGCGAGAAATTTCCAAGAAACTGAAGACCTCGTACAACGTTGTGTGCTACTCACTTCACAGAACAGCGCAAACTGTCTCTAACCAGAATAGAAAGAGGAGTGGGAGGCCCCGGTGCACAACTGAGCAGGAGGACAAGTACATTAGAGTGTCTAGTTTGAGAAACAGACGCCTCACAAGACTCCGGGATGCTGGCCTTCTAGGCAGAGTTCCTCTGTCCAGTCTCAACGTCAACAGTGAAGAGGCGACTCCGGGATGCTGGCCTTCTAGGCAGAGTTCCTCTGTCCAGTCTCAACGTCAACAGTGAAGAGGCGACTCCGGGATGCTGGCCTTCTAGGCAGAGTTCCTCTGTCCAGTCTCAACGTCAACAGTGAAGAGGCGACTCCGGGATGCTGGCCTTCTAGGCAGAGTTCCTCTGTCCAGTCTCAACGTCAACAGTGAAGAGGCGACTCTGGGATGCTGGCCTTCTAGGCAGAGTTCCTCTGTCCAGTCTCAACGTCAACAGTGAAGAGGTGACTCCAGGATGCTGGCCTTCAGCACCAGTGTCTGTGGTCTTTTGCCCTTTATTTTTATTGGCCAGTCTGAGATATGGTTTTTTCTTTGCAACTCCTGTCATCACTACAGGAAACTAGGCGTATGACATCACAACTTCAGGAAACTAGGCATATGACATCACAACTTCAGTAAACTAGGCGTATGACATCACTACTTCAGGAAACTAGGCATAGGACATCACAACTTCAGGAAACTAGGCATATGACATCACTACTTCAGGAAACTAGGCGTATAACATCACTACTTCAGGAAACTAGGCGTATGACATCACTACTTCAGGAAACTAGGCGTATGACATCACTACTTCACAGGAAAGCCATTAGAACTGAACTTTTTTTTAAACAAGGCACACCTGTTTATTGAAATGCATTCCAGGTGACTACTTCATCAAGCTGGTTGAGAGAATGCCAAACCTGTGCAAAGCTGTCATCAAAACAAAGAGTGGCTATTTGAAGAATCTCAAATATAAAATATATTTTGATTTTTTTAACACTTTATTGGTTACTACATGATTCCATATGTGTTATTTCATAGTTTTGATGTCTTCACTATTATTCTACAATGTAGAAAATAGTACAAATAAAGGAGGCTTTTCCAATCTTTTGACTGGTACTATATTATATAGTTATAAAGAAATAATCAAATACTTTCACATCACTGTTTTAAAATGATATGAAACTCAACCAATGAAGACATGGATATCTAGTTTGAATGGGTTTGCAGTCAGGTCCAACAAGTCCATTTTAACCACTTCTTCCATGGACAAAACATATGGAAAGGGTTGTTTAAATTAAAATGGATCACAAAAAGTTATTGAATTCAAATGGATTTAACCGTGTGTGTGTGTGTACTAGCTTGCAGTAGAGAAGCCAAGGGCAGGCCATGAAACCTTAATGTGATGCTCCATATTGCAGAGGAAGTGCATTAGGCCACACGCACACACGCACGCACGCACACACACACACACTGAGAATGACTGTGCATATGTGTGGGATTGGAGATTAGTGTGTGTGTGTGTGTGTGTGTGTGTGTGTGTGTGTGTGTGTGTGTGTGTGTGTGTGTGTGTGTGTGTGTGTGTTCCTGGTGGTCTGTGAGTGAAGAGTAGAGAGGAGCTTAGGAGTGTTTACAAAATCCTTTAGATGAGACATCAACCAGGTCTAACTTTTTTGTGGAGCCAGAGGCACACAGAGAGAAACAGAGAGAGAACAGAGAGGGAACAGAGAGAACAGAGAGAGAAACAGAGAACAGAGGGAGAAACAGAGAGAGAAACAGAGAACAGAGGGAGAAACAGAGAGAACAGAGAGAGAAACAGAGAGAACAGAGAGAACAGAGAGAGAAACAGAGAGAACAGAGAGAGAACAGAGAGAGAAACAGAGAGAGAAACAGAGAGAGAAACAGAGAGAGAAACAGAGAGAGAAACAGAGAGAGAAACAGAGAGAACATAGAGAAACAGAGAGAAACAGAGAGAGAACTGAGAGAAACAGAGAGAGAAACAGAGAGAGAACAGAGAGAAAAACAGAGAGAACAGAGAGAGAACAGAGAGAACAGAGCGAGAACAGATGGAGAACAGAGGGAGAACAGAGAGAGAGCAGAGAGAGAACAGAGAGAGAGCAGAGAGAGAAACAGAGAGAACAGAGAGAGAAACAGAGAGAGAAACAGAGAGAACAGAGAGAGAACAGATAGCACAGAGAGAACAGAGGGAGAACAGAGGGAGAACAGAGAGAGAGCAGAGAGGGAACAGAGAGAACAGAGAGAACAGAGAGAGAACAGCTAGAACAGAGAGAACAGAGAGAGAACAGATAGAACAGAGAGAGAACAGAGATAGAAACAGAGAGAACAGAGAGAGAAACAGAGAGAACAGAGAGAAACATAGAGAACAGAGAGAGAAACAGAGAGAACAGAGAGAAACAGAGAGAACAGAGAGAGAAACAGAGAAATAGAGAGAGAACAGAGAGAGAAGAGAGAGAACAGAGAGAGAACAGAGAGAGAAACAGAGAGAACAGAGAGAGAAACAGAGAGAACATATAGCAGAGAGAGAACAGAGAGAGAACAGAGAGAGAAACAGAGAGAGAAACAGAGAGAACAGAGAGAGAAACAGAGAGAGAAACAGAGAGAACAGAGAGAGAACAGATAGCACAGAGAGAACAGAGAGAGAGAACAGAGGGAGAACAGAGGGAGAACAGAGAGAGAACAGAGAGAGAGCAGAGAGAACAGAGAGAACAGAGAGAGAACAGAGAGAGAACAGATAGAACAGAAAGAGAAACAGAGAGAAACAGAGAGAACAGAAAGAGAAACAGAGAGAAACAGAGAGAACAGAGAGAGAAACAGAGAAAACAGAGAGAACAGAGAGAACAGAGAGAGAAACAGAGAGAACAGAGAGAGAAACAGAGAGAAACAGAGAAACAAGAGAACAGAGAGAAACAGAGAGAAACAGAGAGAACAGAGAGAGAAACAGAGAGAACAGAGAGAACAGAGAGAAACAGAGAGAACAGAGAGAACAGAGAGAGAAACAGAGAGAACAGAGAGAGAAACAGAGAGAAACAGAGAGAACAGAGAGAGAAACAGAGAGAACAGAGAGAGAAACAGAGAGAAACAGAGAACAGAGAGAAACAGAGAGAACAGAGAGAGAAACAGAGAGAACAGAGAGAACAGAGAGAAACAGAGAGAACAGAGAGAACAGAGAGAGAAACAGAGAGAACAGAGAGAACAGAGAGAAACAGAGAAACAAGAGAACAGAGAGAAACAGAGAGAAACAGAGAGAACAGAGAGAAACAGAGAAACAAGAGAACAGAGAGAAACAGAGAGAGAACAGAGAGAACAGAGAGAGAAACAGGTAGAACAGTGGGAACAAAAGAACAATGGGAATATAATACACAGACATCAGTTTTTTTTAATGTCTTATAGATATAAATAGATATGGAATAAGCATCGCTGTCAAAGAAAATTCTAGTTATTGTGTTTGGATATTCTCTGATTGTGTTAGTCAGTCAGTTGGTGCAGAGAATCATGCCAACATCAGTGTTGTATGTCTTTTAGGAGGTTCAAAACAATGTTTGGGTCTGGCCTGATTCCTGGTGATGTTGGCTCCCAAAGATATTTCTTTGGCTTTTGCTCAGAAGGCTTTCACAGTTTTGTTATCATGTAAAATATGTCATTGCTATTGTTTAACTAATCACATGCTCTTTCACTCTCCTCTCTCCTCCTCTCTTCTTCTCTCTCCTTCTCTCTCCTGTTCTCTCCTCCTCTCTCCTCCTCTTTCATCCTCTTCTCTTCTTCTTTCACATCCTCTCTCCTCCTCTCTCCCCCTCTTCTCCTCCTCTCTCCTCCTCTTCTCCTCCTCTTCTCCTCCTCTCTCCTCCCCTTCTCTCCTCCTCTCTCATCCTCCTCTCTCCTCCTCTTCTCCTCCTCTCTCCTCCTCTCCTCCTCTTCTCATCCTCTCTCCTCCTCTCCTCCTCTCTCTTCCTTTTCTCCTCCTCTTCTCCTCCTCTTCTCCTTTTCTCTCCTCCTCTTCTCTCCCTCTCTCTCCTCCTCTCTCCTCCTCTCTCCTACTCTTCTCCTCCTCTCTCCTCCTCTCTCCTACTCTTCTCCTCCTCTCTCCTCCTCTTTCCTCCTCTTCTCCTTTTCTCTCCTCCTCTCTCCTCCCTCCTCCTTTTCTCTCCTCCTCTCTCCTTCTCTCTCCTCCTCCCTCCTTCTCTCTCTCTCTTCTCTTTATCTGCAGGTAAGCCTGATTGGAGTTACCATGGTGACGTGGTGTGTGACATCAGAGGTGAAAGATGACACTCAGTGCTGAGTCATACAGGTCTGAAAGCTTACGTCTCATTGGTTAACTGGATGAGTATGGAGAATCCTCATAGGTTAATGTGTCTGCCACTGTGTGGTGTTTACTGCAGGCGTGTCTGTGTGAGAGAGAGAGCAAATGGCTAACAAACAACAGAACACCGAAAACACCATCCAACCTGGAAATGAATGAGTAACATTTAGTCTGAAGCTATTTTTTTTTCAAAAGCTAAGAAGAAAAATACATATAAGGATAGCATGCTAAGTTAAGGCTACGAAGCTACTAGGAAAAAGAGAGAGACAGAGGCAGACACTGTGTGAGTGTACTGCTGGCAAAAGGAGAGCTGGAGAGATGATAACTACCTGCAACACAGATGCTGTGTCTTTCCGTGTGTGTGTGTGTGTGTGTGTGTGTGTGTGTGTGTGTGTGTGTGTGTGTGTGTGTGTGTGTGTGTGTGCCAACACTGATATCTCACACACACACTCCACTGGGGACAGGAGAAGAGATGTGGAGAGGAGAGGAGAGGAGAGGAGAGGGGAGGAGAGGAGAGGAGAGGAGAGAGTGGAGTGGAGGAGAGGAGAGGGTGGAGGAGAGGAGAGGAGAGAGGAACATACACCTCACCCTGCTACTGCATCATAGTCATTACCCTTATTCATCATAGTGTTTACCCTTATTCATCATAGTCATTAACCTTATTCATCATAGTCATTACCCTTATTCATCATAGTCATTACCCTTATTCATCATAGTCATTACCCTTATTCATCATAGTCATTACCCTTATTCATCATAGTCATTACCCTTATTCTTCATAGACATTACCCTTATTCTTCATAGACATTACCCTTATTCTTCATAGTCATTACCCTTATTCATAATAGTCATTACCCTTCTTCATCATAGTCATTACCCTTATTCATCATAGTCATTACCCATGTGCGTCATAGTCATTGCTCTGTCAGATCGCTTTATAAATAAATCAAAGAGAATGCAACTCCCTTCTTACAGACAGAGAGGTCCATCCCACATTTTGTACAGACTACAATGATGAGTCCTACAATTGTCCCCTGTGATAAAATGTATTGTGGAACGGTAGACTGTGTCCAAGGGTTTTAAACAGAGGTAATCAGAGAGGTTATCTGTTTGTTTTAAAACAGAGGTTATCTCATGCAGGTAAACTACACCACCAAAATCCAATACAGGGAGAAGCGTTGTTTGAACAGTCTTTCTCCTATTTTTAATACTAAGACTTATTTCTTAGTCAGATTTTCTCTACGCGTTACGACGAGCAACTTGTCATCAACCCAGACACTCAGGTACTTAACCTGTCTGTCAGGTTGGATGGGGAGCGTCGCTACACTGCTATTCTCAGGTCTCTCCAGAGATGTTTGATCAGGTTCAACTCCGGGCTCTGGCTGGGCCACTCAAGGATATTCAGAGACATGTCCCGAAGCCACACCTGTGTTGTCTTGGCTGTGTGCTTTGGGTCATTGTCCTGTTGGAAGATGAACCTTCGCCCATGACCAGTTCCCTCCAGACGTGATGCTGCCACCACCGTGCTTCACCGTAGGGATGGTGCCAGGTTCCCTCCAGACGTGATGCTGCCACCACCATGCTACACCGTAGGGACGGTGCCAGGTTCCCTCCAGGCGTGATGCTGCCACCACCGTGCTTCACCGTAGGGATGGTACCAGGTTCCCTCCAGACGTGATGCTGCCACCACCATGCTACACCGTAGGGATGGTGCCAGGTTCCCTCCAGGCGTGATGCTGCCACCACCATGCTTCATCACAGGGACGGTGCCAGGTTTCCTCCAGACGTGATGCTGCCACCACCGTGCTTCACCGTAGGGATGGTGCCATGTTCCCTCCAGACTTGATGTTTGGCATTCAGGCCAAATATTTGAATATTGGTTTCATCTGACCAGAGAATCTGATATACATGCCTGTCCTTATTCAAGAAAGACCACCAGATATACCCTGGTATTATGTAGCCATGAGGAGACAGACCACCAGATATACCCTGGTATTATGTAGCTGAGGAGACAGACCACCAGATATACCCTGGTATTATGTAACTCCTATTACTCCTATAACTCCTATAACTCCAGACCTATAACTCCTATAACTCCTATATCTCCAGTCCTATAACTCCTATAACTCCAGACCTATAACTCCTATAACTCCTATAACTCCAGTCCTATAACTCCTATAACTCCTATAACTCCAGACCTATTACTCCTATAACTCCAGACCTATAACTCCAGACCTATAACTCCTATAACTCCAGATCTATAACTCCTATAACTCCTATAACTCCAGACCTATAACTCCTATAACTCCTATAACTCCTATAACTCCAGACCTATAACTCCTATAACTCTTATAACTCCTATAACTCCTATAACTCCAGACCTATAACTCCTAGAACTCCAGACCTATAACTCCTATAACTCCTATAACTCCAGTCCTATAACTCCTATAACTCCAGACCTATAACTCCTATAACTCCAGACCTATAACTCCTATAACTCCTATAACTCCAGACCTATAACTCCTATAACTCTTATAACTCCTATAACTCCAGATCTATAACTCCTATAACTCCTATAACTCCAGACCTATAACTCCTATAACTCCTATAACTCCTATAATTCCAGACTTATAACTCCTATAACTCCTATAACTCCAGACCTATAACTCCTATAACTCCTATAACTCCAGACCTATAACTCCTATAACTCCTATAACTCCTATAACTCCAGACCTATAACTCCTATAACTCCAGACCTATAACTCATATAACTCCTATAACTCCAGACCTATAACTCCTATAACTCCTATAACGCCAGACCTATAACTCCTATAACTCCTATAACTCCAGACCTATAACTCCTATAACTCCTATAACTACTATAACCCCAGACCTATAACTCCTATAACTCCTATAACTCCAGACCTATAACTCCTATAACTCCTATAACTCCAGACCTATAACTCCTATAACTGCAGATCTATAACTCTTATAACTCCTATAACTCCCGACCTATAACTCCTATAACTACTATAACTCCAGACCTATAACTCCTATAACTCCTATAACTCCTATAACTCCAGACCTATAACTCATATAACTCCTATAACTCCAGACCTATAACTCCTATAACTCCTATAACTCCAGAACTATAACTCATATAACTCCTATAACTCTTACAACTCCTACAACTCCTATAACTCCTATATCTCCAGACCTATAACTCCTATAACTACCTTAACTCCTATAACTCCATACATATAACTCCTATAACTCCTATAACTCCAGACCTATAACTCCTATAACTCCTATAACTCCAGACCTATAACTCCTAGAACTCCAGACCTATATCTCCAGATCTATAACTCCTATAACTCCAGACCTATAACTCCTAGAACTCCTATACCTCCAGACTTATAACTCCAGAACTATAACTCCTATAACTCCAGACCTATAACTCCAGACCTATAACTCCTATAACTCCTATATCTCCAGTCCTATAACTCCTATAACTCCAGACCTATAACTCCTATAACTCCTATAACTCCAGTCCTATAACTCCTATAACTCCTATAACTCCTATAACTCCAGACCTATACCTCCAGACCTATAACTCCTATAACTCCAGACCTATAACTCCTATAACTCCAGACCTATAACTCCAGACCTATAACTCCTATAACTCCAGATCTATAACTCCTATAACTCCTATAACTCCAGACCTATAACTCCTATAACTCCTATAACTCCTATAACTCCAGACCTATAACTCCTATAACTCTTATAACTCCTATAACTCCTATAACTCCAGACCTATAACTCCTAGAACTCCAGACCTATAACTCCTATAACTCCTATAACTCCAGTCCTATAACTCCTATAACTCCAGACCTATAACTCCTATAACTCCAGACCTATAACTCCTATAACTCCTATAACTCCAGACCTATAACTCCTATAACTCTTATAACTCCTATAACTCCAGATCTATAACTCCTATAACTCCTATAACTCCAGACCTATAACTCCTATAACTCCTATAACTCCTATAATTCCAGACTTATAACTCCTATAACTCCTATAACTCCAGTCCTATAACTCCTATAACTCCAGACCTATAACTCCTATAACTCTTATAACTCCAGACCTATAACTCCTATAACTCCAGACCTATAACTCATATAACTCCTATAACTCCAGACCTATAACTCCTATAACTCCTATAACTCCAGACCTATAACTCCTATAACTCCTATAACTCCAGACCTATAACTCCTATAACTCCTATAACTACTATAACCCCAGACCTATAACTCCTATAACTCCTATAACTCCAGACCTATAACTCCTATAACTCCTAAAACTCCAGACCTATAACTCCTATAACTCCTATAACTCCAGACCTATAACTCCTATAACTCCAGATCTATAACTCTTATAACTCCTATAACTCCCGACCTATAACTCCTATAACTACTATAACTCCAGACCTATAACTCCTATAACTCCTATAACTCCTATAACTCCAGACCTATAACTCATATAACTCCTATAACTCCAGACCTATAACTCCTATAACTCCTATAACTCCAGAACTATAACTCATATAACTCCTATAACTCTTACAACTCCTACAACTCCTATAACTCCTATATCTCCAGACCTATAACTCCTATAACTACCTTAACTCCTATAACGCCATACATATAACTCCTATAACTCCTATAACTCCAGACCTATAACTCCTATAACTCCTATAACTCCAGACCTATAACTCCTAGAACTCCAGACCTATATCTCCAGATCTATAACTCCTATAACTCCAGACCTATAACTCCTAGAACTCCTATACCTCCAGACTTATAACTCCAGAACTATAACTCCTATAACTCCAGACCTATAACTCCAGATCTATATCTCCTATAACTCCTATAACTCCTATAACTCCAGACCAATAACTCCTATAACTCCTATAACTACTATAACCCCAGACATATAACTCCTATAACTCCAGACCTATAACTCCTATAACTCCTACAACTCCTATAACTCCTATAACTCCTATAACTCCTATATCTCCAGACCTATAACTCCTATAACTACTTTAATTAGAGATACTGGTTCCCATTTGGGAATCTACCCTCCCACGTTCAGCTGGAACGGTGTCGCATGGAACGCAAAAATATTCTTAGAAATATTTAACCTCCACACATTAACAAGTCCAATAGCTCAAATGAAAGATAAACACCTTGTTCATCTAGCCAGCAAGTCAGATTTCTAAAATGTTTTACGGTGAAAACATAGCACATATTTATGTCAAACCACCACCAGACACAGCTCATTTGAATAGCCAAAATATGCAATCAACAAACGCAGGATTAAAAAATAAATCATTTACTAACCTTTTGAAAATCTTCATCAGATGACAGTAATAGGACATGTTACACAGTACATTTTTTTTTTTCAATAATATGCCATTTATATCCATAAATGTCCATTTACATTGAGTTCATGTTCAGAAATTACTCAAAAATGTCCGCAGGAAATCTAGGTAGCGCGGCAAGATAACGTAAATAGACATCATAAACTTTGACTAAATATACATGTTCTACATATAGTTAGAAAGATACACTGCTTCTTTATGCAATCGCTTTGTTACATTTATTTTTAACGTTACAGAAATCGCACACTATTCAATATTCTGAGACGGCGCTCAGATATGAGCTACATTTCTCCGTAATGTTGGAGTCAACAGAAACATAGATTTCAGCATAAATATTCCCTTACCTTCGATGGTCTTCGTTCAGAATGTTCAGGAAAGGTTCATACTTACCCAATACATCGTTTGGTTTCAAGTCTTGCGTCTTTGTATTAGCTACTGCTAATAACATCAGCTGAAATGCACCCAAAATGTCCTCTGGTCCGGAAAAGTTGCGCATCAAAACTTCAAAATGACATATTATATGTCGACTAAACAGGTCAAACTAAGTGCAGAACCAAGCTTTAGGATGTTCTAAACATACAAAACAATTTTCAATTCAACTGGTCATTGCTTGTCCTTCTTTTGAGTGCTGGAACAAAGGAATGGCTGGGACCAATTCGCGCCACAACGCACAACATATTTTCTCATGGCACACACTAATTTCACACCCATAGGGCCAATTCTCGCGGGATTTGAACGATTAAAAGCTCTACTGAATGAGGACATCTAGTGGAAGACATAGAAAGTCTCCCCAGAATCATAACTGGTTGGGAAGGGTGGGGGCGATGACGTCAAAGTTGCTCCAACTTTCATGACCACAAAAACTAGTTTGGAAGAATGCCTGCCCTGTGAGTTCTGCTATACTTACAGACATAATTCCAACGGTTTTAGAAGCTTTAGAGTGTTTTCTATCCAATAATAATTATTATATGCATATATTAGCAATTTTTGACAGATTTTTTTCAGTTTTTCAGTTTACTAGGGGTACCCAATTCCTCCAAAGGGGGCATAAGTCTGCCATATCCTTAACAGGGTACTCCTATAACTACAGACCTATAACTCCTATAACTCCTATAACTCCTATAACTCCAGACCTATAACTCCTATAACTCCTATAACTCCAGACCTATAACTCCTATAACTCCAGACCTATAACTCCTATAACTCCTATAACTCCAGATCTATAACTCATATAACTCCTATAACTCCAGACCTATAACTCCTATAACTCCTATTACTCCAGACCTATAACTCCTGTAACTAATATAACTCCAGATCTATAACTCCTATAACTCCAGATCTATAACTCCTATAACTCCAGACCTATAACTCCTATAACTCCAGACCTATAACTCCTATAACTCCTATAACTCCAGACCTATAACTCCTAGAACTCCAGACCTATAACTCCTGTAACTAATATAACTCCAGGCCTATAACTCCTATAACTCATATAACTCCTATAACTCCTATAACTCCTATAACTCCAGATCTATAACTCATATAACTCCTATAACTCCAGACCTATAACTCCTATAACTCCTATTACTCCAGACCTATAACTCATATAACTCCTATAACTCCAGACCTCCACCTCTACGCAGACGACACCATTCTATATACTTCCGGCCCGTCCTTGGACACTGTGCTATCTAACCTCCAAACGAGCTTCAATGCCATACAGCACTCCTTCCATGGCCTCCAACTGCTCTTAAACGCTAGTAAAACCAAATGCATGCTTTTCAACCGTTCGCTGCCTGCACCCGCACGCCTGACCAGCATCACCACCCTGGATGGTTCCGACCTTGAATATGTGGACATCTATAAGTACCTAGGTGTCTGGCTAGACTCTAAACTCTCCTTCCAGACCCATATCAAACATCTCCAATCGAAAATAAAATCAAGAGTCGGCTTTCTATTCCGCAACAAAGCCTCCTTCACTCACGCCGCCAAACTTACCCTAGTAAAACTGACTATCCTACCGATCCTCGACTTCGGCGATGTCATCTACAAAATTGCTTCCAACACTCTACTCAGCAAACTGGATGCAGTTTATCACAGTGCCATCCGTTTTGTCACTAAAGCACCTTATACCACCCACCACTGCGACTTGTATGCTCTAGTCGGCTGGCCCTCGCTACATATTCGTCGCCAGACCCACTGGCTCCAGGTCATCTACAAGTCCATGCTAGGTAAAGCTCCGCCTTATCTCAGTTCACTGGTTACGATGGCAACACCCATCCGTAGCACGCGCTCCAGCAGGTGTATCTCACTGATCATCCCTAAAGCCAACACCTCATTTGGCCGCCTTTGGTTCCAGTTCTCTGCTGCCTGTGACTGGAACGAATTGCAAAAATCGCTGAAGTTGGAGACTTTTATCTCCCTCACCAACTTCAAACATCTGCTATCTGAGCAGCTAACCGATCGCTGCAGCTGTACATAGTCTATTGGTAAATAGCCCACCCATTTTCACCTACCTCATCCCCATACTGTTTTTATTTATTTATTTTTCTGCTCTTTTGCACACCAATATCTCTACCTGTACATAACCATCTGATCATTTATCACTCCAGTGTTAATCTGCATAATTGTAATTATTTGCCTACCTTCTCATGCCTTTTGCACACAATGTATATATAGACTCCCCTTTTTCTACTGTGTTATTGACTTGTTAATTGTTTACTCCATGTGTAACTCTGTGTTGTCTGTTCACACTGCTATGCCTTATCTTGGCCAGGTCGCAGTTGCAAATGAGAACTTGTTCTCAACTAGCCTACCTGGTTAAATAAAGGTGAAATAAAAAAAAATAATAAAAAAAATAACTCATATAACTCCTATAACTCCGGACCTATAACTCCTATAACTCCTATAACTCCTATAACTCCTATAACTCCGGACCTATAACTCCTATAATTCCTATAACTCCTATAACTCCAGACCTATAACTCCTATAACTCCAGACCTATAACTCCAGACCTATAACTCCTATAACTCCTATAACTCCAGACCTATAACTCCAGACCTATAACTCCTATAACTCCAGACCTATAACTCCTCTAACTCCTATAACTCCAGACCTATAACTCCTATAACTCCTATAACTCCGGACCTATAACTCCTATAATTCCTATAACTCCGGACCTATAACTCCTATAACTCCTATAACTCCTATAACTCCAGACCTATAACTCCAGACCTATAACTCCTATAACTCCAGACCTATAACTCCTATAACTCCTATAAATCCAGACCTATAACTCCTATAACTCCTATAACTCCTATAACTCCAGACCTATAACTCCTATATCTCCAGTCCTATAACTCCTATAACTCCAGATCTATAACTCCTATAACTCCTATAACTCCAGACCTATAACTCCTATAACTCCTATAACTCCAGACCTATAACTCCAGACCTATAACTCCTATAACTCCAGACCTATAACTCCTATAACTCCAGATCTATAACTCCTATAACTCCAGACCTATAACTCCTATAACTCCTATAACTCCAGACCTATAACTCCTATAACTCCTATAACTCCAGACCTATAACTCCTATAACTCCTATAACTCCAGACCTATAACTCCTATAACTCCTATAACTCCTATAACTCCAGACCTATATCTCCAGTCCTATAACTCCTATAACTCCAGATCTATAACTCCTATAACTCCTATAACTCCAGACCTATAACTCCTATAACTCCTATAACTCCAGACCTATAACTCCAGACCTATAACTCCTATAACTCCAGACCTATAACTCCTATAACTCCAGACCTATAACTCCTATAACTCCTATAACTCCAGACCTATAACTCCTATAACTCCTATAACTCCAGACCTATAACTCCTATAACTCCTATAACTCCAGACCTATAACTCTTATAACTACTATAACCCCAGACCTATAACTCCTATAACTCCTATAACTCCAGACCTATAACTCCTATAACTCCTATAACTCCTATAACTCCAGACCTATAACTCCAGATCTATAACTCCTATAACTCCAGACCTATAACTCCTATAACTCCTATAACTCCTATAACTCCAGACCTATAACTCCTATAACTCCTATAACTCCTATAACTCCAGACCTATAACTCCTAGAACTCATATAACTCCTATAAATGATTCCATAACCGTTAGTTATTATAAATGATTAATAACCGTTAGTTATTATATTATAAATGATTAATAACCGTTAGTTATTATAAATGATTCCATAACCATTAGTTATTATATTATAAATGATTCCATAACCGTTAGTTATTATAAATGATTCCATAACCGCAAGTTATTATAAATGATTCCATAACCATTAGTTATTATATTATAAATGATTCCATAATCGTTAGTTATTATAAATGATTCCATAACCATTAGTTATTATATTATAAATGATTCCATAACCGTTAGTTATTATACGTGATTAATAACCGTTAGTTATTATAAATGATTCCATAACCGTTAGTTATTATAAATGATTCCATAACCATTAGTTATTATATTATATATGATTCCATAACCGTTAGTTATTATATTATAAATAATTCCATAACCGTTAGTTATTATACGTGATTAATAACCGTTAGTTATTATAAATGATTCCATAACCGTTAGTTATTATAAATGATTAATAACCGTTAGTTATTATAAATGATTAATAACCGTTAGTTATTATAAATGATTAATAACCGTTAGTTATTATAAATGATTCATAACCGTTAGTTATTATAAATGATTCCATAACCGTTAGTTATTATAAATGATTCCATAACCGTTAGTTATTATATTATAAATAATTAATAACCATTAGTTATTATAAATGATTAATAACCGTTAGTTATTATAAATGATTCATAACCGTTAGTTATTATAAATGATTCCATAACCGTTAGTTATTATAAATGATTCATAACCGTTAGTTATTATAAATGATTCCATAACCGTTAGTTATTATATTCTAAATGATTCCATAACCGTTAGTTATTATAAGTGATTCATAACCGTTAGTTATCATTATTGATTCCATAACTGTTAGTTATTATAAATGATTCCATAACCGTTAGTTATTATAAATGATTACATTAGTTATTATATTATAAATGATTTAATAAACGTTAGTTATTATATATGATTCATCAATTAAAAAAAATACACTCTGATGTTTCCGAAGACTTTCATTTAACAGAACCAGATGATTATTTTGGCAGATATGAAAGGGGTTATTTTACATCTTTCTGCTACCTGTATTTGACAGTAGTGGAGATCACTGTTTTATTGTGAAGTCTGTATAAGGGAGATAATGTGTGTCTGAGTGCATAACTTCATGTCTGTAACTTTGTGTACGTATATACGTGGGAGTCTCCACACTGAGATAAAACAGAATGCATGATGGGAAAATCAACAACCCTTGCAAACCATTTCTAGCCTTGCGGCAGATCTCTGTGTGGAGAGAGAGAGAGAGAGAAGAAAAGAGAGCAAGAGAGGGAGGGAGAGAGAGAGAGCGATAGAGAGAGAGATGCTACGAGATGGGTGCAGCAAGAGGTATAGAGAGAGAAGAAAAGAGAGAGAGAGAGAGAGAGAGGGAGGAGAGAGAGAGAGAGACAAGAGAGAGAGAGACAGAGAGAGAGAGAGAGAAAGAAAGAAAGAGAGAGACAGACAGAGAGAGACAGAGAGAGAGAGAGAGAGAGGGAGGAGAGAGAGATTCTGCGAGATGCGTTCAACGAGAGGTATAGAGAGAGAAGAAAAGAGAGAGAGAGAGTTGTAGCAAGTGAAGAGATGGAGAGGGAAGAAAGAGGGTATTGGATACAAATCAAACTCCAGCCTACACTCACTAGAGAGCCATAAGCAATCCATTTCACACACTCACACACACACTCCAGGTTATTATCATTTTTTGGTGAATAAACAGGCTGCTGTGTGTGGCCCTGTGGTGAATAAACAGGCTGCTGTGTGTGGCCCTGTGGTGAATAAACAGGCTGATGTGTGTGGCCCTGTGTTGAGAAAACAGGCTGCTGTGTGTGGCCCTGTGGTGAGAAAACAGGCTGCTGTGTGTGGCCCTGTGTTTAGAAAACAGGCTGCTGTGTGTTGCTTGTGGAGTTAGTGACTGTATAGAAAAGGAGTGTGCAAACACACACACACACTCAAACACACACACACACACACACACACACACACACACACACACACACACACACACACACACACACACACACACTCAAACACACACGCACACACACATTCACACACACACGGATGTACACACACACATGCACTCACCCACACAGACACACATGCACACACACATTCACACACACACAAAAACACACACGCTCAAACACACTCAAACACACTCAAACACACACACACTCAAACAAACACAAACACACACTCAATCACACACACCCTCCCACACACACTCAAACACACGCACACACACATACAGACACACACACACACACACACACACACACACACACACACACACACACAGACGAAAACCACAATCTGTGGTAGTCTGGGGTATACAGTGCCTTGCGAAAGTATTCGGCCCCCTTGAACTTTGCGACCTTTTGCCACATTTCAGGCTTCAAACATAAAGATATAAAACTGTATTTTTTTGTGAAGAATCAACAACAAGTGGGACACAATCATGAAGTGGAACGACATTTATTGGATATTTCAAACTTTGTAACAAATCAACAACTGAAAAATTGGGCGTGCAAAATTATTCAGCCCCCTTAAGTTAATACTTTGTAGCGCCACCTTTTGCTGCGATTACAGCTGTAAGTCGCTTGGGGTATGTCTCTATCAGTTCTGCACATCGAGAGACTGAGATTTTTTCCCATTCCTCCTTGCAAAACAGCTCGAGCTCAGTGAGGTTGGATGGAGAGCATTTGTGAACAGCAGTTTTTAGTTCTTTCCACAGATTCTCGATTGGATTCAGGTCTGGACTTTGACTTGGCCCTTCTAACACCTGGATATGTTTATTTTTGAACCATTCCATTGTAGATTTTGCTTTATGTTTTGGATCATTGTCTTGTTGGAAGACAAATCTCCGTCCCAGTCTCAGGTCTTTTGCAGACTCCATCAGGTTTTCTTCCAGAATGGTCCTGTATTTGGCTCCATCCATCTTCCCATCAATTTTAACCATCTTCCCTGTCCCTGCTGAAGAAAAGCAGGCCCAAACCATGATGCTGCCACCACCATGTTTGACAGTGGGGATGGTGTGTTGCTTTTACACCAAACATAACGTTTTGCATTGTTGCCAAAAAGTTCAATTTTGGTTTCATCTGACCAGAGCACCTTCTTCCACATGTTTGGTGTGTCTCCCAGGTGGCTTGTGGCAAACTTTAAACAACACTTTTTATGGATATCTTTAAGAAATGGCTTTCTTCTTGCCACTCTTCCATAAAGGCCAGATTTGTGCAATATACGACTGATTGTTGTCCTATGGACAGAGTCTCCCACCTCAGCTGTAGATCTCTGCAGTTCATCCAGAGTGATCATGGGCCTCTTGGCTGCATCTCTGATCAGTCTTCTCCTTGTATGAGCTGAAAGTTTAGAGGGACGGCCAGGTCTTGGTAGATTTGCAGTGGTCTGATACTCCTTCCATTTCAATATTATCGCTTGCACAGTGCTCCTTGGGATGTTTTAAAGCTTGGGAAATCTTTTTGTATCCAAATCCGGCTTCTCTCCCCCCTCTCTCTCCCCCTTCCCTCTCTCTCCCCCCTTTCCTCCCCCTCCCCCTCCCATCTCTCCCCCTCCCATCTCTCCCCCTTCCCTCTCTCTCCCCCCATTCCTCCCCCCTCCCCCTCCCATCTCTCTCTCTCCCCCTTTTCCCCTCTCTCCCCCTTTTCCTCTCTTTCCCCCTCCCCTCTCTCTACCCCCTTTCCTCCCCCTCCCCCTTTCCTCTCTCTCCCCCTCCCCTCTCTCTCACCCTTCCCTCTCTCTCCCTCCTTTCCTCCCCCCTCCCCCTCCCATCTCTCTCCCCCTCCCCTCCCCCCCTTTCCTCCCCCTCCCCCTTTCCTCTATCTCCCCCTCCCCTCTCTCTCCCCTCTCTCTCCCCCTTTCCACCCCCTCCCCCTCTCTCCCTCTTCCCTCTCTCTCCGCCTCCCCTCTCTCTCCCTCCCCTCTCTCTCCCCCCTTTCCTCCCCCTCCCCCTTTCCTCTCTCTCCCCCTCCCCTCTATCTCCCCCTCCCCTCTCCCCCCTCCCCTCTTTCTCCCCCCCGCCCCCGCCCCTCTATCTCCCCCCCTCCCTCCACTCTATCTCCCCCTCCCCTCTCCCCCCCCCTCCCCTCTCCCCCCCTCCCCTCTATCTCCCCCTCCCCTCTCCCCCCTCCCCTCTTTCTCCCCCCCACCCCCGCCCCTCTATCTCCCCCTCCCCTCTCCCCCCCTCCCCTCTCCCCCCCTCCCCTCTATCTCCCCCTCCCCTCTCTGTCCTAGTAAAGTCCAACATGCTCTGAATGGGTGTAATATCCCTAAACCCTTACCATTCATCAAGGTCACTCAAACTGTTATACGTGTCTGTGGTAATGACTAATATGTTTAGTGTGTGTTTGTGTGTTTGTGTGTCTGTTTGTATATGCTTGAATGCTGTGTGTGTGTGTGTGTGTGTGTGTGTGTGTGTGTGTGTGTGTGTGTATATTCCTATTCCCTCCATAGGGTTCTAGTCTAAAGTAGTGCACTATGGAACCCCATTCCCTACATAGTACACTACTTTTGATCAGGGCCCTATGGGGAATAGTGGGCCCTTAAGCTGATTCAGAGCACAGGATGCCGTTTTAAATATAGTCAGAATATGTTTTATGCAACTGCTGCCTATTATTTATTTATAATTCATTTGATGTGAGGTGTTGTTCTCAACTAAACCACCCAAGATTTATATCCCGTCTGTCCTGGGGGTGTCGGGAAAGGACTTCAAAGCCATCCACTAGGGGCAACAGTGAGCCCTATTACCATCAAGTAGGCTTGTGTTTTGCTTGGGTGTTGTGGATGGGGTACCAGATAGCTGTAATCCCATGACTGGATCTGAAGGTTATATATTCATCCCCAGTGGTGGACACTAGTCTTTTTTAAAAAATGTTGTTATTATTTTTAATCCAAACCTGAACCCTTAACCCTTAAACCTTAACCCAAACCTTAACCCTTAAACCTCAACCCTTGAACCTTAACCCAAACCTTAACCCTTAACCCTCAACCCTTAAACCTTAACCCAAACCTTAACCCTTAACCCTCAACCTTTAAACCTTAACCCAAACCTTAACCCTTAAACCTTAACCCTTAACCCAAACCTTAACCCTTAAACCAAACCTTAACCCTTAAACCTCAAACCTTAAACCTTAACCCAAACCTTAACCCTTAAACCTTAACCCTTAACCCTTAACCCAAATCTTAACCCTTAACCCTTAACCCTTAACCCTTAACCCAAACCTTAACCCTTCACCCAAACCTTAACCCTTAACCCTTAACCCTTAACCCAAACCTTAACCCTTAACCCAAACCTTAACCCTTAACCCTTAACCCAAACCTTAATCCTTAACCCAAACCTTAACCCTTAACCCAAAACTTAACCCTTAAATCTTAACCCTTAACCCAAACCTTAACCCTTAACCCTTAAACCTTAACCCAAACCTTAACCCTTAACCCTTAACCCTTAAATCTTAACCCAAACCTTAACACTTAACCCAAACCTTAACCCTTAACCCTACCTTAACCCAAACCGTAACCCTTAACCATTGTCCCTTAACCCTTAACCCAAACCGTAACCCTTAACCCTTAACCCAAACCTTAACCCTTAACCCTTAACCCTTAACCCAAACCTTAACCCTTAACCATTGACCCTTAACCCTTAACCCATACTGTAACCCTTAACCCAAACCTTAACCCTTAACCCTTAACCCAAACTTTAACCCTTAACCCTTAACCCTCAAACCTTAACCCTTAACCCAAACCTTAACCCTTAACTCTTAACCCAAACCTTAACCCTTAACCCAAACCTTAACCCTTAACCCTTAACCCAAACCTTAACCCTTAACCCTTAACCCAAACCGTAACCCTTAACCCAAACCTTAACACTTAACCCTTAACCCTTAACCCTCAAACCTTAACCCTTAACCCAAACCGTAACCTTTAACACTTAACCCAAACCTTAACCATTAACCCTTAACCCAACCCGTAACCCTTAGCCCAAACCTTAACCCTTACCCCAAACCTTAACCCTTAACCCAAACCTTAGCTCAAACCTTAACCCTTAACCCAAACCTTAACCCAAACCTTAACCCTCAAACCTTAACCATTAACCCAAACCTTAACCCTTAACCCAAACCTTAACCCTTACCCCTTAAACCTTAAACCATAACCCAAACCTTAACCCTTAAACCTTAACCCTTAACCCTTAACCCAAATCTTAACCCTTAACCCTTAGCCCTTAACCCAAACCTTAACCCTTAACCCAAACCTTAACCCTTAACCCTTAACCCTTAACCCAAACCTTAACCCTTAACCAAAACCTTAACCCTTAACCCAAACCTTAACCCTTAACCCAAAACTTAACCCTTAAACCTTAACCCTTAACCCAAACCTTAACCCTTAACCCTTAAACCTTAACCCAAACCTTAACCCTTAACCCTTAACCCTTAAACCTTAACCCAAACCTTAACCCTTAACCCAAACCTTAACCCTTAACCCTTAACCCAAACTGTAACCCTTAACACTTAACCCTTAACCCAAACCTTAACATTTAACCCTTAACCCTTAACCCTCAAACCTTAACCCTTAACCCAAACCGTAACCCTTAACAATTAACCCTTAACGCAAACCTTAACCCTTAACCCAACCCTTAACCCTTAACCCAAACCTTAACCCAAACCATAACCCTTAACACTTACCTTAACCCAAACCGTAACCCTTAACCCTTAACCCTTAAACCTTAACCCAAACCTTAACCCTTAACCCAAACCTTAACCCTTAACCCTTACCTTAACCCAAACCGTAACCCTTAACCATTGTCCCTTAACCCTTAACCCAAACCGTAACCCTTAACCCTTAACCCAAACCTTAACCCTTAACCCTTAACCCAAACCTTAACCCTTAACCATTGACCCTTAACCCTTAACCCATAATGTAACCCTTAACCCAAACCTTAACCCTTAACCCTTAACCCAAACTTTAACCCTTAACCCTTAACCCTCAAACCTTAACCCTTAACCCAAACCTTAACCCTTAACCCTTAACCCAAACCTTAACATTTAACCCTTAACCCTTAACTCTCAAACCTTAACCCTTAACCCAAACCGTAACCCTTAACACTTAACCCTTAACGCAAACCTTAACCCTTAACCCTTAACCCAACCCTTAACCCTTAACCCAAACCTTAACCCAAACCATAACCCTTAACCCTTAACCCAAACCTTAACCCTTAACCCTTAACCCAACCCTTAACCCTTAACCCAAACCTTAACCCTTAACCCAAACCGTAACCCTTAACCCAAACCTTAACACTTAACCCTTAACCCTTAACCCTCAAACCTTAACCCTTAACCCAAACCGTAACCTTTAACACTTAACCCAAACCTTAACCATTAACCCTTAACCGAACCCGTAACCCTTAGCCCAAACCTTAACCCTTACCCCAAACCTTAACCCTTAACCCAAACCTTAGCTCAAACCTTAACCCTTAACCCAAACCTTAACCCAAACCTTAACCCTCAAACCTTAACCATTAACCCAAACCTTAACCCTTAACCCAAACCTTAACCCTTACCCCTTAAACCTTAAACCATAACCCAAACCTTAACACTTAACCCTTAACCCTTAACCCTTAACCCAAACCTTAACACTTAACCCTTAACCCTTCACCCTTAACCCTCAAACCTTAACCCTTAACCCAAACTGTAACCCTTAACACTTAACCCTTAACCCAAACCTTAACATTTAACCCTTAACCCTTAACTCTCAAACCTTAACCCTTAACCCAAACCGTAACCCTTAACACTTAATCCTTAACCCAAACCTTAACATTTAACCCTTAACCCTTAACCCTCAAACCTTAACCCTTAACCCAAACCGTAACCCTTAACAATTAACCCTTAACGCAAACCTTAACCCTTAACCCAACCCTT
Organism: Oncorhynchus clarkii lewisi; assembly: GCF_045791955.1. NCBI lineage: Eukaryota > Metazoa > Chordata > Actinopteri > Salmoniformes > Salmonidae > Oncorhynchus > Oncorhynchus clarkii. Next base: position 1,808,152 of record NC_092156.1, read on the forward strand.
AACCCTTAACCCAAACCTTAACCCAAACCATAACCCTTAACACTTACCTTAACCCAAACCGTAACCCTTAACCCATAACCCTTAAACCTTAACCCAAACCTTAACCCTTAACCCAAACCTTAACCCTTAACCCTTACCTTAACCCAAACCGTAACCCTTAACCATTGTCCCTTAACCCTTAACCCAAACCGTAACCCTTAACCCTTAACCCAAACCTTAACCCTTAACCCTTAACCCAAACCTTAACCCTTAACCATTGACCCTTAACCCTTAACCCATACTGTAACCCTTAACCCAAACCTTAACCCTTAACCCTTAACCCAAACTTTAACCCTTAACCCTTAACCCTCAAACCTTAACCCTTAACCCAAACCTTAACCCTTAACTCTTAACCCAAACCTTAACCCTTAACCCAAACCTTAACCCTTAACCCTTAACCCAAACCTTAACCCTTAACCCTTAACCCAAACCGTAACCCTTAACCCAAACCTTAACACTTAACCCTTAACCCTTAACCCTCAAACCTTAACCCTTAACCCAAACCGTAACCTTTAACACTTAACCCAAACCTTAACCATTAACCCTTAACCGAACCCGTAACCCTTAGCCCAAACCTTAACCCTCAAACCTTAACCATTAACCCAAACCTTAACCCTTAACCCAAACCTTAACCCTTACCCCTTAAACCTTAAACCATAACCCAAACCTTAACACTTAACCCTTAACCCTTAACCCTTAACCCAAACCTTAACACTTAACCCTTAACCCTTCACCCTTAACCCTCAAACCTTAACCCTTAACCCAAACTGTAACCCTTAACACTTAACCCTTAACCCAAACCTTAACATTTAACCCTTAACCCTTAACTCTCAAACCTTAACCCTTAACCCAAACCGTAACCCTTAACACTTAATCCTTAACCCAAACCTTAACATTTAACCCTTAACCCTTAACCCTCAAACCTTAACCCTTAACCCAAACCGTAACCCTTAACAATTAACCCTTAACGCAAACCTTAACCCTTAACCCAACCCTTAACCCTTAACCCAAACCTTAACCCAAACCATAACCCTTAACACTTACCTTAACCCAAACCGTAACCCTTAACCCTTAACCCTTAAACCTTAACCCAAACCTTAACCCTTAACCCAAACCTTAACCCTTAACCCTTACCTTAACCCAAACCGTAACCCTTAACCATTGTCCCTTAACCCTTAACCCAAACCGTAACCCTTAACCCTTAACCCAAACCTTAACCCTTAACCCTTAACCCAAACCTTAACCCTTAACCATTGACCCTTAACCCTTAACCCATACTGTAACCCTTAACCCAAACCTTAACCCTTAACCCTTAACCCAAACTTTAACCCTTAACCCTTAACCCTCAAACCTTAACCCTTAACCCAAACCTTAACCCTTAACTCTTAACCCAAACCTTAACCCTTAACCCAAACCTTAACCCTTAACCCTTAACCCAAACCTTAACCCTTAACCCTTAACCCAAACCGTAACCCTTAACCCAAACCTTAACACTTAACCCTTAACCCTTAACCCTCAAACCTTAACCCTTAACCCAAACCGTAACCTTTAACACTTAACCCAAACCTTAACCATTAACCCTTAACCGAACCCGTAACCCTTAGCCCAAACCTTAACCCTTACCCCAAACCTTAACCCTTAACCCAAACCTTAGCTCAAACCTTAACCCTTAACCCAAACCTTAACCCAAACCTTAACCCTCAAACCTTAACCATTAACCCAAACCTTAACCCTTAACCCAAACCTTAACCCTTACCCCTTAAACCTTAAACCATAACCCAAACCTTAACACTTAACCCTTAACCCTTAACCCTTAACCCAAACCTTAACACTTAACCCTTAACCCTTCACCCTTAACCCTCAAACCTTAACCCTTAACCCAAACTGTAACCCTTAACACTTAACCCTTAACCCAAACCTTAACATTTAACCCTTAACCCTTAACTCTCAAACCTTAACCCTTAACCCAAACCGTAACCCTTAACACTTAACCCTTAACCCAAACCTTAACATTTAACCCTTAACCCTTAACCCTCAAACCTTAACCCTTAACCCAAACCGTAACCCTTAACAATTAACCCTTAACGCAAACCTTAACCCAAACCATAACCCTTAACACTTACCTTAACCCAAACCGTAACCCTTAACCCTTAACCCTTAAACCTTAACCCAAACCTTAACCCTTAACCCAAACCTTAACCCTTAACCCTTACCTTAACCCAAACCGTAACCCTTAACCATTGTCCCTTAACCCTTAACCCAAACCGTAACCCTTAACCCTTAACCCAAACCTTAACCCTTAACCCTTAACCCAAACCTTAACCCTTAACCATTGACCCTTAACCCTTAACCCATACTGTAACCCTTAACCCAAACCTTAACCCTTAACCCTTAACCCAAACTTTAACCCTTAACCCTTAACCCTCAAACCTTAACCCTTAACCCAAACCTTAACCCTTAACTCTTAACCCAAACCTTAACCCTTAACCCAAACCTTAACCCTTAACCCTTAACCCAAACCTTAACCCTTAACCCTTAACCCAAACCGTAACCCTTAACCCAAACCTTAACACTTAACCCTTAACCCTTAACCCTCAAACCTTAACCCTTAACCCAAACCGTAACCTTTAACACTTAACCCAAACCTTAACCATTAACCCTTAACCGAACCCGTAACCCTTAGCCCAAACCTTAACCCTTACCCCAAACCTTAACCCTTAACCCAAACCTTAGCTCAAACCTTAACCCTTAACCCAAACCTTAACCCAAACCTTAACCCTCAAACCTTAACCATTAACCCAAACCTTAACCCTTAACCCAAACCTTAACCCTTACCCCTTAAACCTTAAACCATAACCCAAACCTTAACACTTAACCCTTAACCCTTAACCCTTAACCCAAACCTTAACACTTAACCCTTAACCCTTCACCCTTAACCCTCAAACCTTAACCCTTAACCCAAACTGTAACCCTTAACACTTAACCCTTAACCCAAACCTTAACATTTAACCCTTAACCCTTAACTCTCAAACCTTAACCCTTAACCCAAACCGTAACCCTTAACACTTAACCCTTAACGCAAACCTTAACCCTTAACCCTTAACCCAACCCTTAACCCTTAACCCAAACCTTAACCCAAACCATAACCCTTAACACTTAACCCTTAACCCTTAACCCAAACCTTAACCCTTAACCCTTAACCCAAACCTTAACCCTTAACCATTGACCCTTAACCCTTAACCCATACTGTAACCCTTAACCCAAACCTTAACCCTTAACCCTTAACCCAAACTTTAACCCTTAACCCTTAACCCTCAAACCTTAACCCTTAACCCAAACCTTAACCCTTAACTCTTAACCCAAACCTTAACCCTTAACCCAAACCTTAACCCTTAACCCTTAACCCAAACCTTAACCCTTAACCCTTAACCCAAACCGTAACCCTTAACCCAAACCTTAACACTTAACCCTTAACCCTTAACCCTCAAACCTTAACCCTTAACCCAAACCGTAACCTTTAACACTTAACCCAAACCTTAACCATTAACCCTTAACCGAACCCGTAACCCTTAGCCCAAACCTTAACCCTTACCCCAAACCTTAACCCTTAACCCAAACCTTAGCTCAAACCTTAACCCTTAACCCAAACCTTAACCCAAACCTTAACCCTCAAACCTTAACCATTAACCCAAACCTTAACCCTTAACCCAAACCTTAACCCTTACCCCTTAAACCTTAAACCATAACCCAAACCTTAACACTTAACCCTTAACCCTTAACCCTTAACCCAAACCTTAACACTTAACCCTTAACCCTTCACCCTTAACCCTCAAACCTTAACCCTTAACCCAAACTGTAACCCTTAACACTTAACCCTTAACCCAAACCTTAACATTTAACCCTTAACCCTTAACTCTCAAACCTTAACCCTTAACCCAAACCGTAACCCTTAACACTTAACCCTTAACCCTTAACCCAACCCTTAACCCTTAACCCAAACCTTAACCCTTAACCCAAACCTTAACCCTTAACCCTTAACCCTTAAACCATAACCCAAACCTTAACCCTTACCCCAAACCTTAACCCTTAACCCTTAACCCAAACCTTAACCATCAAACCTTAACCCTTAACCCAAACCTCAACCCTTAACCCAAACATTAACCCTCAAACCTTAACCCTTAACCCAAACCTTAACCCTCAAACCTTAACCCTTAACCCAAACCTTAACCCTTAACCAAACCTTAACCCTTAACCCAAACCTTAACCCTTAACCTTAACCTTAACCCTTAACCCTTAACCCTTAAACCATAACCCAAACCTTAACCCTTAACCCAAACCTTAACCCTTAACCCTTACCCCAAACCTTAACCCTTAACCCAAACCTTAACCCCCAAACCTTAACCCTTAACCCAAACCTTAACCATTAACCCAAACCTTAACCAAAACCATAACCCTTAACACTTAACCCTTAACCCTTAACCCAAACCTTAACCCTTAACCCTTAACCCAACCCTTAACCCTTAACCCTCAAACCTTAACCCTTAACCCAAATCTTAACCCTTAACCCAAACCTTAACCCTTAACCCTTAACCCAAACCTTAACCCTTAACCCAAACCTTAACCCTCAAACCTTAACCCTTAACCCAAACCTCAACCCTTAACCCAAACCTTAACCCTCAAACCTTAACCCTTAACCCAAACCTTAACCCTTAACCAAACCTTAACCCTTAACCCAAACTGTAACCCTTAACACTTAACCCTTAACCCAAACCTTAACATTTAACCCTTAACCCTTAACCCAAACCTCAACCCTTAACCCAAACCTTAACCCTCAAACCTTAACCCTTAACCCAAACCTTAACCCTTAACCCAAACCTTAACCCTTAACCCAAACCTTAACCCTTAACCCAAACCTAACCCTCAAACCTTAACCCTTAACCCAAACCTCAACCCTTAACCCAAACCTTAACCCTCAAACCTTAACCCTTAACCCAAACCTTAACCCTTAACCAAACCTTAACCCTTAACCCAAACCTTAACCCTTAACCTTATCCCTTAACCCTTAACCCTTAAACCATAACCCAAACCTTAACCCTTAACCCAAACCTTAACCCTTAACCCTTACCCCAAACCTTAACCCTTAACCCAAACCTTAACCCCCAAACCTTAACCCTTAACCCAAACCTTAACCCTTAACCCTTAACCCTTAAACCATAACCCAAAACTTAACCCTTAACCCTTAACCCAAACCTTAACCCAAACCTTAATCCTTAACCCTTAACCCCTACCCCAACCTTTAACTCTTAACCCAACCCTTAACCCTTACCCCAAACCTTAATCCTTACCCCAAACCTTAACCCTTACCCCAAACCTTAACCCTTAACCCTTACCCCAAACCTTAACCCTTAACCCAAACCTTAACCCTTAACCCTTAACCCTTAACCCAAACCTTAACCCTTAACCCTTAACCCAAACCTTAACCCTTAACCAAACCTTAACCCTTAAACCAAACCTTAACCCAAACCTTAACCCCTAACCCTTAACCCAAACCTTAACCCTTACCCCAAACCCTAACCCTTAACCCTTACCCCAAACCTTAACCCTTAACCCAAACCTTAACCCTTAACCATGAACCCTTAACCCAAACCTTAACCCTTAACCTTTAACCCAAACCTTAACCCTTAACCATTAACCCTTAACCCAACCCTTAACCATTAACCCAACCCTTAACTCTTAACCCAAACCTTAACCCTTAACCCAAACCTTAACCCTTAACCCTTAACCCAAACCTTAACCCTTAACCCTTAACCCAAACCGTAACCCTTAACCCAAACCTTAACACTTAACCCTTAACCCTTAACCCTCAAACCTTAACCCTTAACCCAAACCGTAACCTTTAACACTTAACCCAAACCTTAACCATTAACCCTTAACCGAACCCGTAACCCTTAGCCCAAACCTTAACCCTTACCCCAAACCTTAACCCTTAACCCAAACCTTAGCTCAAACCTTAACCCTTAACCCAAACCTTAACCCAAACCTTAACCCTCAAACCTTAACCATTAACCCAAACCTTAACCCTTAACCCAAACCTTAACCCTTACCCCTTAAACCTTAAACCATAACCCAAACCTTAACACTTAACCCTTAACCCTTAACCCTTAACCCAAACCTTAACACTTAACCCTTAACCCTTCACCCTTAACCCTCAAACCTTAACCCTTAACCCAAACTGTAACCCTTAACACTTAACCCTTAACCCAAACCTTAACATTTAACCCTTAACCCTTAACTCTCAAACCTTAACCCTTAACCCAAACCGTAACCCTTAACACTTAACCCTTAACCCTTAACCCAACCCTTAACCCTTAACCCAAACCTTAACCCTTAACCCAAACCTTAACCCTTAACCCTTAACCCTTAAACCATAACCCAAACCTTAACCCTTACCCCAAACCTTAACCCTTAACCCTTAACCATCAAACCTTAACCCTTAACCCAAACCTCAACCCTTAACCCAAACATTAACCCTCAAACCTTAACCCTTAACCCAAACCTTAACCCTCAAACCTTAACCCTTAACCCAAACCTTAACCCTTAACCAAACCTTAACCCTTAACCCAAACCTTAACCCTTAACCTTAACCTTAACCCTTAACCCTTAACCCTTAAACCATAACCCAAACCTTAACCCTTAACCCAAACCTTAACCCTTAACCCTTACCCCAAACCTTAACCCTTAACCCAAACCTTAACCCCCAAACCTTAACCCTTAACCCAAACCTTAACCATTAACCCAAACCTTAACCAA
>NC_092156.1:1820000-1825000 GCF_045791955.1 Oncorhynchus clarkii lewisi
GGCCTCTCTCTCTCTATCTCTCTCATCCTCCCTCTCTCTCTCTCTCATCTTCTCTCTCTCTCTCTTGGCCTCTCTCTCAGCCTCGTAGAGTGTAGACCGATATATTTTAAATGGTCAATACATAAATCTCAACGGTATCTGTCATTAACTGAGCTCTACTGCGGTTTGAATCAATGTGTCTGTCTGTCCCAGGAGGTTGTCCTGTAGAAAGGGAGAGCTAGAAGAAGAGAACATAGCACAGACTGCCTTTCTGAATAGAGTCCATTAATAAGGAGACTGTCTCTCACCAGGGCCCTTAGAGAATAGAGTCCATTAATAAGGAGACTGTCTGTCACCAGGGCCCTTAGAGAATAGAGTCCAATTTTAAGGAGACTGTCTCTCACCAGGGCCCTTAGATAATAGAGTCCATTAATAAGGAGGCTGTCTCTCACCAGGGCCCTTAGAGAATAGAGTCCAATAGTAAGGAGGCTAGATGTCTTCCTGATTGGGTCTAACTCAGGCCACTTTGACACGGGTGCGCACACACACACACACACACACACACCGAGGTCAAAGTGATCCCATCATGCCGTTCGCTCTGACCAGTTGCCAATCAATTCTAGTGCTGTGAGACACCAGGAAATGACTGTCTATGTTCAGAAGGTCTGTCTGAAGGAGATATAGGAGAGGAAAGGGTGATAGTTTCTGTCTATTTCATGTAGTTAGAGAGAAGGAACGATGTGAAACTTGTTTGTGTTCTCTCTTTTTTTCTCTTTAATCTCTCTCTCTCTTTCTGTATCTGTCTCTCCTCTCTTCCTCTCTCCCTGTTCCCTTCTCCTCTGTTCCTCTCTCCCTGTTCCCCTCTCTTCCCTGTTCCTCTCTTCCCTGTTCCTCTCTCCCCTGTTCCTCTCTGCCCTGTCCTGTTCCCCTCTCCCTGTTCCCCTCTCCCCTGTTCCTCTCTTCCCTGTTCCTCTCTCCCCTGTTCCTCTCTGCCCTGTCCTGTTCCCCTCTCCCCTGTTCCTCTCTCCCCCGTTCCCCTCTCCCCTGTTCCTCTCTCCCCTGTTCCCCTCTCCCCTGCCCTGTTCCCCTCTCCCATGTTCCTCTCTCACCTGTCCCCTGTTCCCCTCTCCCCTGTTCCTCTATGCCCTGTTCCCCTGTCCCATGTTCTTCTCTCACCTGTCCCCTGTACCCCTCTCCCCTGTTCCTCTCTCACCTGTCCCCTGTTCCCCTCTCCCCTGTTCCTCTCTGCCCTGTTCCCCTGTCCCATGTTCCTCTCTCACCTGTCCCCTGTACCCTTCTCCTCTGTTCCTCTCTGCCCTGTCCTGTTCCACTTTCCCCTGTTCCTCTCTCCCCTGTCCTGTTCCCCTTTCCCCTGTTCCTCTCTCCCCTGTTCCTCTCTGCCCTGTTCCCCTTTCCCCTGTTCCTCTCTCCCCTGTTCCTCTCTGCCCTGTTCCCCTTTCCCCTGTTCCTCTCTCCCCTGCCCTGTTCCCCTTTCCCCTGTTCCTCTCTCCCCTGTCCAGTTCCTCTCTCCCCTGTTCCTCTCTCCCCTGTACCTCTCTCCCCTGTTCCTCTCTGCCCCCTCCTGTTCCTCTCGCCCCTGTTCCTCTCTCCCCTGTTCCCCTTTCCCCTGTTCCTCTCTGCCCTGTCCTGTCCCCCTCTCCCCTGTTCCTCTCTCCGCTGTCCTGTCCCCCTCTCCCCTGTTCCCCTCTCCCCTATCCTGTCCCCCTCTCCCCTGTTCCTCTCTCCCCTGTCCTGTCCCCCTCTCCCCTGTTTCTCTCTCCCCTGTCCTGTTCCCCTCTCCCCTGTTCCTCTCTGCCCTGTTCTGCCCCCCTCTCCCCTGATCCCCTCTACCCTGGTCCTCTCTCCCCTGTCCTGTTCCCCTCTCCCCTGTTCCCCTCTCCCCTGTCCTGTCCCCCTCTCCTGTCCTGTCCCCCTCTCCCCTGTTCCACTCTACTGTGTTCCCCTCTCCCCTTTTCCTCTCTCCCCAGTCCTATCCCCCTCTCCCCTGTCCTTTCCCCCTCTCCCCTGTCCTGTCCCCCTGTCCCCCTCTCCCCTGTCACCCTCTCCCCTGTTCCCCTCTGTATTAGAGTGACATTGCTTTGAGTGACTAGTCACTAAACCTATTTTCCTGTCCTCTGGGGGGTTCTGCTAGCTGTAAACAATCAGACCTGGAAAATGAGAGAGAAGAGAGATAGAGAAACACAGAAAGACAGAGAGAAAGAGAGAACGAGAGCGAGAGGGAGAGAGGAGAGAGGAGGGGAAAGGAGAAAGTGGGAAGAGAACAGGGGATGGGAGAGAGGAGAGAGAAGGAGGTGAGGAAAGAAAGAGGAAGAGAAGGATTAGAGGAGAGAAAGAGGATTATTGTTCTCTCTTATACTTTCTAAACAGATGTCCCCAGTTATATTTATCACAAAATGGATCCCTATTACATTACAACGTAGTCCACTACGGATAGGATGACATTTAGTATTCGTAATGTAGTTTAATATGTCTAATATTAAAAGCTTCTTCTGAAGACTCTCTAATTCAAATAAAGCAACCCAATAAGTCGAGAGGCATCACGCCAGCAGCCTTAGTTCCTGTATTTGATTGGTTCATTGTGTTGGATTGTGTTACCTTACTTTCCTTACACTGTGTGTGTTAGGAACCTAGTCTGTTAGGAACCTAGACTGTTAGGAACCTAGACTGTTAGGAACCTAGACTGTTAGGAACCTAGACTGTTCGGAAACAATACTGTTAGGAACCAATACTGTCCGGAACCTAGACTGTTAGGAACCTAGACTGTTAGGAACCTAGACTGTTAGGAACCTAGACTGTTCGGAAACAATACATTAGGAACCAATACTGTTCGGAACCTAGACTGAAAGGCTAGATAGCTGTCCACAGTCCTCAAAGGCTAGATAGCTGTCCACGGTCCTGAAAGGCTAGATAGCTGTCCACGGTCCTGAAAGGTTAGATAGCTGTCCACGGTCCTGAAAGGTTAGATAGCTGTCCTTGGTCCTGAAAGGCTAGATAGCTGTCCACAGTCCTCAAAGGCTAGATAGCTGTCCACGGTCCTGAAAGGCTAGATAGCTGTCCACGGTCCTGAAAGGTTAGATAGCTGTCCGTGGTCCTGAAAGGTTAGATAGCTGCCCGTGGTCCTGAAAGGTTAGAGCACATCCATGGTCCTGAAAGGTTAGATAGCTGCCAATGGCCCTGAGATGTTAGAGCACTATCCATGGTCCTGAGATGTTAGATAGCTATCCATGGTCCTGAGATGTTAGATAGCTATCCATGGTCCTGAGATGTTAGATAGCTATCCATGGTCCTGAGATGTTAGATAGCTATCCATGGTCCTGAGATGTTAGATAGCTGTCCGTGGTCCTGAAAGGTTAGATAGCTGTCCGTGGTCCTGAGAGGTTAGATAGCTATCCCTGCTCGCTGTCTCTTGTTCCTTCTCTCTCTCCATTCAATGTGCTTTATTGGCATGATGTAACAATGTACATATTGCCAAAGGTTATTTTGGATATTTACAATATTAAGATAATAAGAATCAAAATGGTCAACTTATGGCAGGCAGCAATGTAGTGCGCTGCCAACTCACAGCGTCCTCCCCCAACAGGACGGGTAGACTATCATAGGACGGGTAGACTATCACAGGACGGGTAGACTATCACAGGACGGGTAGACTATCACAGGACGGGTAGACTATCACAGGACGGGTAGACTATCACAGGACGGGTAGACTATCACAGGACGGGTAGACTATCACAGGACGGGTAGACTATCACAGGACGGGTAGACTATCACAGGACAGGTAGACTACCACAGGACGGGTAGCCTATCACAGGACGGGTAGACTACCACAGGACGGGTAGACTATCACAGGACGGGTAGACTATCACAGGACGGGTAGACTATCACAGGACGGGTAGACTACCACAGGACGGGTAGACTACCACAGGACGGGTAGACTATCACAGGACGGGTAGACTATCACAGGATGGGTAGACTATCACAGGACGGGTAGACTATCACAGGATGGGTAGACTATCACAGGATGGGTAGACTATCACAGGACGGGTAGACTACCACAGGACGGGTAGACTATCACAGGACAGGTAGCCTGTCCTCATCAGAGAGATCTTTGGAACCTTGAATAAGGGTTTCAAATTTGGGGAAATGACACCCTCTAGTTGTTTTATATTTTGTCAGGAAATGCAGCTCCGTCTCAGGTTCTGCAGTGATTGCACAGCCTTTCCTCTACAGGGAGCCAGGTTTTCCTGTGTTTACCCTTCTCAATGGCAAGGATGTGCTCACTGAGCCTGTACTTTGTCAAGGTTTTGATCAGTAACCATGGTCAAATAGTTAGCAATAGTTACTGTCGATTTAGGGCCAGATAGCACTGCATTTGCTTTGTGTTTGTGTTTCCCAATAAGCAATGTAGTTTTGTTTTGACTGTGTTGTAATTTGATTTATTCTGATTGATTGGATGTTCTGGTCCTGAGGCTTCAGTGTGTTAGTAGAACAGGTTAGTGAACTCAGGACCAGCTGGATGAGGGGACTGAGGCTTCAGTGTGTTAGTATAGCAGGTTAGTGAACTCAGGACCAGCTGGATAAGGGGACTGAGGCTTCAGTGTGTTAGTAGAACAGGTGTGTGAACTCAGGACCAGCTGGATGAGGGGACTGAGGCTTCAGTGTGTTAGTAGAACAGGTTAGTGAACTCAGCCCCAGGACCAGCTGGATGAGGGGACTCTTTTCTTTGCTCAGCTCTTGGCAATAATATTTTTTATTTTGTATTTTACCTTTATTTTACCAGGCAAGTCAGTTAAGAACAAATTCTTATTTTCAATGACGGCCTAGGAACAGTGGGTTAACTGCCTGTTCAGGGGCAGAACCTTGTCAGCTCGGGGAATTGAACTTGCAACCTTTCGGTTATTAGTCTAACGCTCTAACCACTAGGCTACCCTGCCGCCACAGGGTCACTGAATTTTAGATGTTTCCAAAACTTAATTGCTCTTTTTTGAGTTGTTATTATTAGT